>NC_056522.1:205796130-205871035 GCF_019175285.1 Sceloporus undulatus
ATCGTATCATCATCATCATCATCATCATCATCATCATCATCATCATCATCATCATCATCCAACAGAGACTGGATGCTAGAAGCAATGCAAAAATACCAAATGAAATATTATAAAACTGAGTAAATAAAAAAAAAGTAATGAATACAATTTATTTAGCAAACAAGGGGAGAGGAAATATATGCAAAACCTTATTAAGCAAATGCAAAGGTATCTATAAGGTCTGTTTTGCTTTTAAAGTAGATTAACATCCCCCCCCCCACCCTCCCTATACTATTTTAACAGTAAAAGCTGTGGCGACATGCTGAAAGATACAGGAATGCCTTACAAAATACTCAGAATGAAAATGCAGAATGTGTGTATCTACCATGCTTGTCATGTAAAGAATCTCCTGCTGCAAAACCTGGAAGTAGGTGTGTGGAGTGAGGCTTCTTGTTATAGGGAGGCTTCTTACTGGGGTGTTGCTTTGGTGGGTTTTTAATGGTTTTATATTTGTTACCTTATGTTGTAAAGGATTTAAAATTTTAAAAACCTTTTCTATTAATATGTTTTAATTGTGTTTTAAAATTGTACTGTTTCGTTGTTTGTTGTTGTTAGGCATCTTTTATGAGCTACCTTGGGTTGGTTGGGAGAAAGGTAGCATATGAATAAAATAAATAGAATCATAAAGTAGGAAGAGACTTCAAGGGCCACCCTGTCCAACCCCCTGCCATGCAGGAACTCACAATCAAAGCACCCCTGACAGATGGCCATCCAGCCTCTGTTTAAAGACCTGCAAAGAAGGAGGCTCTACCACTCTCTGAGGCAGTATGTTCTGCTGTCAGGAAGTTCTTCCTAATGTTGAGGTGGAATCTCTTTCCTGTAGTTTGAATCCATTGCTCTGGGTCCTATTCTCTGGAGCAGCAGAAGACACGCTTGCTCTGTCCTCAATATGACCTCCCCTCAGATATTTAAACAGGGCTACCTCTTAACTTCTTCTTCCCCAGGTTGAACATACCCAGTTCCTTGAATGAGGTAGTAACATTTGAAGGGGTATTTAGAAGTCACAGAAATAATTCTAGAATTCTAGACTAGAATCTAGACCATGTAGAAGCACAGCTTAGAGAAGATCTAGGCAAGAGCAACAAAAGGTGGACTTCCCTCTGCTATGCAGCAGAAATCACATATATCCTAATTAAAAGCAAAAGAAACGCTGTTAACACATAAAACAGGCACTCTATATTTTGATTCCTTGTTAATATCAAACCTCTCTCTACTGAGGTGGGAAAGATATGGGCCCCTAGGGCCTTATGTAGCCATGCATTTTTAAAAAATCAGGATCCCAGAATAAGCTTGGAAAGAGGAGGCTCAAGCTCCCATCCCACCCTCATGTTCTGGGGTCCATTTTATTGAGAGGGAGAGCGATGTATTAATATAACAAATATGTAAAACCTGGCTGTGTCCGTACTGCAGAAATAATCCAATTTGACACCACTTTAACTGCCATGGCTCAAGTGGAATTCTGGGAACTGTAGTTTGTTGTGACACCAGAGCTCTCTGACAAAGAAGGCTAAATATCTCACAAAACTACAGTTGTTTCAAGTGCTGCTGTCTCATGCTCTGTTGATCCATGGCTTTGAGTCAGCAATGTGGTGAATGGGAGGAGATGGTGTTCTGTACCACAGGCCAGCAGCTTGCAGTACTAAAATGATTTTTTTTAAGTAATTGTTTAATTACATTCAAGCAATGGTAACTAACAGAGCTAAGTAATTATTTCAGGGAGCCTTATAACTGTAACTAATAACTGTCGCAGTAATAGTAACTATAACTAGGGCTGTATATTGTTATGAAGTTAACTAATAAAGGTAACTTCCCAGATCTCCAGGGGGATTTGTGAAGCTAGACCCTATTGGGAAATACCACAGCATTACTCAGGTGGTCCTCACCATGGCATTAGGTGCCTGTGGATTTTGTTAATGGCCTGTGATTAGTCTTCCAGCCATTGGTTTTATGCAATGTCTGTGTAGTGGCAGCTTGTTATCTGAAATTATAGGATGGCGAGCTCCCCTGCTTCAGTTCTGAGCTCCTTACGCTTCTGCAGAAAGCATCATCTCCAGCTTCTAGCCTTCTTTTGAACAAGTGTTATGAGGTCTATTTCTTAACCTATACCATTCCCAATTATTCTGGCTTGCTGTAGGAAGGGATGAATTTCAGTCTAATGAACAATATGAATAAATTGGAACTAAGCCTGCGTGCCACAGTTTTACCACAACATGCTATGTTATAACAATGCACATGGCACCGCAAGGAGTGTACACGAAAGACCTGGTTGTGCTATAAATATAATTGCATCATACCACAGTTTTTGAAAGAGAACACTCTGATAAGATAGGGAGAGAGCATCTGTTTCTTTATATTTTAATCTGCATTTTCATATTATTGGGGTGGGGATTACTAAAAGATAAGGGTTTGCTATAGATATTTTAAAAATAAAAATTCTAAAGGGAAAAATAATGAGACAAATTCTGCCATATAAAGTTGCAAGGACCCAACATGAGTAAGGAGGCTCAATAAAAACAGCCAGCTGTAGGGCATCACCTTCTTTGTTTTTAAGCAAACAGAAACAAAGCCTGTAAATCTGGAGCTGGTCAATTTTTCAGATTAATGGGACCTTATGGGGCAGCAGACATCCCCACTCCTTCCTTTAACTGAACCACCATCCCTCAAAGCATGGTTGAAGTCACCTGAGCCTGCCACCACTCTCTGTTCAGTTCATCCCCCTCACCTTTCAGCTGCCATTATTTACACTATTTCTCAAACATGCAGCAAACACATGGGCTGCATGAAGCTATTAAACCCAAGTGTTTTGAATTAATCATATCAATAAATAAAACCCTAGGGAAGAAAGCAATTCAATTTACCGTCTTGGACTATCTGACACTTGGAGTGCATCTATACTGTAGAAATAATGCAGTTTGACACCACTTTGATTGCTGTAGTTCCATCCCGTGGAATCCTGGGATTTGTAGCTTTACAAGATCTTTAGCCCTCTCTGCACAAGAGTGCTGGTGCCTCACAAAACTACAAATCCCAGGATTCTGTCGGATGAAGACGTGGAAGTTAAAGCGGTGTAAAACTGCATTAATTCTACAGTGTAGATGCACATTTTGCATATATCTAATGAGATATCTTGGAAGTGGAACCCAAGTCTAAACATGACATTCATTTATGTTTCAGATACACTTTATAGACATAGCCTTAAGGTAATGTTATACATAATATTTTAAATAATTTTGTGCATGAGACAAAGTTTGTGCATATTAGAGCATCAAAAAGCAAAGATTTCACTGTCTCACCCACACATGTAGACAATTTTGGATTTTGGAGTATTTCAGATTTCGTAATTCTGGATAAGGGATACTCAACCTATATATAGATACACAGAGAGACATGCTTGATGGTATTAGGCAGAAAGAGAGAGTTGTACCCATCCAGTCACACACACAAACACACACACACTATATTCATAAGAATAAAGAAAACCAATTAAGCTAAATTCACAGATCCTGGGGATCTATCTGGGTTTTTTTTCTGTAAAGAAATACAAGTGCCTTTGCATAAAGCCTTCTGAATATTAGCATTCTTCTAAAAGCCCAAATGCAAATGTAGAGTGCATTGCAAAAAAATTAAAAAACAAAAACTTTCTTCAAATTGCCTATGAAATCTATGATTTAGTTCCAACAGATGGATCCACCTTAAGAAAGGGCCAAGGAGCTCGAAGGAAACCAAATACAGTAAAAGGAAGTTGGGAATGTGGGTGTCAGGTTGTCAGTAATCTGACAGCTATGGTAACTACCCTCTAATCCAGCCGGCTCCAGCCACGCTCTCAGCTGACACCGCAAGGACTGACTGACAGCTGAAGAGCGGGCACTTTTTACAGGCAAAAGTGACATTCAGTCTATTAAGGCTGACAAGCACAAAGCAGAGATTTGCCCTGAATGGTTTCGTACTGAAGCCTAGTAAAGGGGTTATTTGAAAGGTCTTAGAGAAAGTGTCAGACTCAAGCTCAGATGATAACAATATTGTAATGATAGCACTGGACAATGAAGTGCTATGATTGCCTATACAGGCTAGGAAGATTGCATGAGGATATTGAACACAAAATGCCAGTTTATTGCAGCAGCCTCTCGAAAGGCAAACATGCAACAGCTCAAGCAGTATTCTCAGTTGCTTTATTAAAGATAAAGCAGAAGATCTGGATAAAATACAGCTGTTATCTAATTTACACACACAGAGAGAGAGTGTGTGTGTTTACATGTATATATATGCACACACACATACAATCCCCCCCTCTAATTATATACTTAAGGCAATGATAGTAACTTGTTGCTCTCTATATTTTGGATTACAGCTTCGTTGTTGTTGTGTGCCTTTGAGTTGTTTCTGAGTTATGTTGACTCTAAGGTGGACCTGTCATAGGGTTTTCTTGGCAACATTTGTTCACAGGAGGTTTGCCATTGTCTTTCCCTGAGGCTGAGATGGTTTAAAGTACCCATGGTCACCAAGTGGGTTTCATGGCCAAGCTGGGACTTGAACCCTGGTCTCCAGGTTTATAGTCCAACACTCAAACCACTATGCCATGCTGGCTCACTCCATTGCTCATTACCATTGGCTATATTGGCTAAGGCTGTTGGGAGCTGGAACCCAGTAACATCTGGAAGGCCAAAAGTTCCCTACCTCTGATCGAAGACATTTTAAAGTCAGAGTTGTTTATGGCTCATATTTAAGACTAGCTGCATCATCATGTAAACACTTCAAAAACTGGGCTTGGTTGAGGGGAAGGTATATCAAATCACTGTGTATACAGCCCATTGCACTCTCTAAGTTAACCCCCAAGACTGAATGTAATAAGATAAAGTGTGGATGAAGCCACACAATTTATCCAGTATATACCAATATAGAAGATTCAATATTTTTATGAAATAGCAGATTATGCTATGACAATGGATTCAGGAGCCTGCATGGCACTGCTAGAAAAAACAAGGGCTAGTCTACTGATAAGTGTATTATGTGAATTAATGTGGATTTTCACACATTCACATTGATGTTTAATAGCCTTCACTTTCCTGTGCAAATTTGCATCTACTTGCTCTCCTTCTGCCAAAAATGCATAGGCATGTGATTCTATGTGAAGTGGACAAATGGCCACACATTCTAAAATGTGTATCCTAGTGGATACTCCAGTAAAAACTGTGAATCCCTTTTCAGCAGAGATTATAGAAATTATAGGTGTATAGTTTAATGTCTGGAGGCCCAGGGCAAGAAGTGCAAATGTGCCTCCAGATTGCATCAGCCACTGCCACTTGTCCAGCCCCAGTTTATTCTCTACTGTCACACTTTCACAGCAGCTTTTGATTCATTAATCTTTATTTGATATTAAAACATCAACACTTAACCCCTCTCCCAAAGAAATCATTAAACAATCAGAAAAGAGGAAACATACATAAAACTTTTGCCCCCTCCATATTCTTAAAAACCATAAAAAACAAAAGGCAACATAGAAGTTAAAATTTAACTTTATATTTCTCCCTGACTGCTTTTTCAATTAACAAATTCTTTCACAACTGGACTCCTACCCAGTACAGGGCCTGGAGCAATTGATAATCCAGCCCAGGGAAGGAGAATGGAAGTCCATTTTGAAGGGTTAGGGGACTCTCTAGGGTCTAATCTGCACTGCAGAAATAATGCAGCTTGACACCGCTTTACCTGCCATGTCTCAGTGCTGTGGAATCCTGAGATGTGTAGTTTGCATTGACACCACAGCTCTCTGACAGAGACGGTTAAATCTCTCGCAAAACTGCAAACCCCAGAATTCTATAGGATTGAGCCATGGCAATTAAAGCAGTATCAAACTGCATTATTTCTGCAATGCAAATAAGACCCGAAACACATTTGGGAGGAGGCATGGGGAGGAAATGGGAAGGAAAGGAAGGCAACCATTGTTGCACAAAGAGAAGTCTAATTGTGTGATTTTGAAGTGGTCTTTTCCAACTTTATGATTCTATGAATATTTCCTGATTAAAAAAAACCTTTTCACGTCTGGCTCCTGGCAGATCCAAGAATTCCAGACTTGAGAAGCATTGACACAGCTGGCCAGAAACAGAAGCAGACTTAGCTATTTATCACCGACTGTGGGAGATCTAAATGCATGTGTGAAATGGACACATACAATATTTCCCTGAGCAAGGTGGCACAGGCAAAGCTGCAAAATGTAGTCTGGGAAGTGGCCCAGAGAGGGAGGAAAGCACTTGGCAGAAAGTAGTGAGCTGAATGATGATCTGGCAAGAGGTCTTGTACATCTTAAACAGGAAAGGGAGTCACAGCAGGAGACCTTTCTGCCACTCACAAGGGACAAGCACAGTTCACATCAGCCTGTTCTCTCATCCTCTTTTTTCTTTTTCTTTTTAAAACCTCTTTTATAGAGAGGCAAGTCTACTGTCCAAGTAGACCTCTATCCATTTTAGCTGTATCACTATTTGACAGCTTTAACATTTTCAGAAGTACAGGTGTTAGCCCTACACTCCCAGCATTTTAAACTGTTTAACACTGCGTAACTAGCCCTTCCATTAGGCAGAGTGAGACAGCTACAGCAGGGAGCAGATGCTGGGAAATGGTGAGGAGTGGTGAGGAGAAGGAAGGCAAAACTGTGTGTGCCACCCAATTTGTCCTGAACCTCTAAGCTAATCTGCTGTTCCTCAAGCTATCTGATGTGGGAAACTTGAAATGCGCCCCCCTCAACATGTCAGGGACCAATATTATACTTGGACCCATTAGCTACAACTGCTTCTTTATTAAAAATCTCTGAAAACCAGCAGCTGATGGCTTGTGGACCAACACTGGTCCAGGGACTACAACGTTAAGTAGCACGTTAGAGGAGATCACTGCCCTTTCCCCAGTGGTGGTGGAATAAGCACCTGGCCCACTCAGTGGCATCACTAGGGTTGGCATCACCTGGTGTTGTAACTCATTGTGTCACCAACATCCCATTGACCTCCTCCCATACCACACCTTACAGAATCCTTTGTAATGTTTTTGTAGAATGTGATACAATAGGGGTGCATGTGTAGACGGCCCCCCAAATCCCTACCTAGTGCCCAGGTAACATGGGGAATCTGAGGCAGATGCAATGCTAGAATACTCTGGGAGCAGCTAAGATATTCCAAATGGAGTAGACAAGCCCTCAGTCCTGAGATGATAGCAAAAGTTGAGACATAAAGCTGTGGGTTTTGAGTGTCTCTGGTGGTTCTGGAAGCAACCCCAGTAGATAAACAAAGCACCCATAGTAGATTACCCTTCACTGCTACAGTGGCTTGAAATTCAAGTTGGGGTGAGAAGAAAAAGTCCAATGAAGTTCCCAGCTAGGTGTGTATGCCACTACTATATCTCTGGAGTGTTATCTCTGGAATGGAGCCAGATGACTTTTTCTTCAACTACCCCTAGACTGTGCAATCACCTGTCGGTTGCAGCACACTTATCCAGATGATTTTTAAATTGTGAATTTTAAATCATGAATTTTAAATGTGGATTGTTTTCATAGGTGTACATTTTATTTGTCCTTACATTGATGTGTGTTTTAACTGATTTTTTTTAACTGATGTTTTTCTGTTAATTGTTATTATTTCCTGCCTTGATTAAAAAAAAAAGAGGCAGGAAAGAAATTCAGCCTGGCCTGCTAGCTGTGATTTGCTTCATTTTTTTTTACAAGTTTATATGCAATGTTCTGACTTTTTCATCTCCATGATAGTCTGTGACATTTTCAAACAGTTCATGCATTTGACTCTAATTCTGACAATTTCTTCTGCATGTGTGACTACTATATTTTTCTTATTGGAAAAAGAAAGGACATTTAAAGACAAGTAATTCATTTTTAGTAACCAGCTATTTCCAAGTTCTGAGTAATCATATGAAGACATGGGGTATGCAGGCTTCTTACTGTTTCCACATTACTGTCTATAAGCCATCTCTAAAACATGTATATAGAGTAACACCATTGACCTGAGCTGGAGATGCATAAGGTCAGGAGTTTAAAATGTCACTGTGGTCTAATCTGCACTGCAGAAATAATGCAGTTAAATACCACTTTAACTTTAACTGTCATGGCTCAATGCTATGGAATTCTGGGATTTGCAGTTTTGCAAGATATTTAGCCTTCTCTGTCAGAAAGCTCTGATGCCACAACAAACTACCAATCCCCAAATTCCATAGCATTGAGCCATGACAGACTGGACCTGTGTTTTGCCTCTTCTTTTCCTACTCTTAAGTACTAACCATTTAATGAAATGTAATATTTCTGCAATGGACAGAATCTTCATTTAAACTCCAGCAGGAAATATTTCAATGAATATTACATGTTGCCTTTGTGTTCTTTCCACTCTAATCCAACATTCTGACACAATTGATTGTGCTTTTTAATGCTCTGTTTGTGACAAAGATCAAAGTTACAGAGAGGGGGGGAAATTAAAAATGCAAATTTTGTGGGCTATTACAAAACAATAGGCTCCATTGTGGCATCCATTTTTGATTACATGGTAGTGTTAGCTATTGTTTAAATCATAAGCACAACCAGTAGTAAATGCAGAACATTTATTAGATTCTTTCCCCTTCCTCTGTTTTAATATTTTCTTTTAATGGTCAGTGTAAAAGAATCTCATTTACCATTTCCCACACAGTAGTTACAAGAAAAGTTGGAGATAGTGGATGATAAAGACAGACTGACCTCTGTGGTCCTGAAGAAGAAGAATTTGGCTATAAAAAGGAACGTAGTCAGAGGTATTTTGTAAGTCAGGCCCCTTTTTATTTGGAGATACAATTGTTTAACAGCCATTTTAAATTGGGACCAGCATCCTGATTCTGGATGCGCAGCTTTTATAGAAAGTCTCTGCAACTTTTAAACGTCTTTAATACATTTTAAAAATAGAACTGTAAAAAGCAGCAACCAGACTTCAAAGAGAAGACATGTTGTGCCAGAATTACGGATCTGGTGCCGATTTTCACTGGTTGTAAAGAACTGGGAAACTTCTGCAACTATTAAATTTGTGACATATAGCAGAAATATACCTACTCCCTTACCCAGCCACCTCCCAAACTTTCAAATGTGGGTGGCAATTGTGAATATGCTTAACCAGGTCATATGTACAAAAGTGACCAAACTGCTCTTATAAAAACGATGCAATGTTGTATTTCCATAGCAAATAATTACCAATGACTATCATTACCTCTTCACTGGTAAAAAGTCATAATCTCTTTTCGCTGTACCCATCAAAATAGCAGTAGGCTTGGCGATATTCTCTTCCTTATTTCTAGCGCATCTCCTCACTCCTCTCCTCTTATAGATATTTCTTGGCAAAAAATATTTTTAAAACCACGTCCTATTTATCTTTCTGTTCCTGAAAAAGGAATCTCACTTTCAGAACTCTGTGAATGACTATGTGTAAAGTTTACACATACGTTGAGTTAAATATTGAATTTACTTAAATAGAATGGTTCTTCATGTATGTGTGACTGAAAATACAAACGCTAAATAAATAAAGTATTTTTATTCATATGCTATGTCAAGTGCATGCACACAACCTCCACATGCAGATGTAAAGGGAGACCCAAGGGTAAAAATAGAATTGTGGAAATCCCTTCCACGGGAAGACTGGTTGGCCCCATCCCTGCTCTCTTTTTGCTGGCAGGTGAAGATGTTTTATTCAGCAAGGCTTTTGAATTTTAATTCTGGAGCAACAGAATGTGTGAAGTGGTATGCCATATTTTTAATCTTTTATTGGTAATTATGTTTTAAATGGTTTTAAATCTTTTACTGGCAATTACGTTTTTAACTGTTTAAACCATGCTTTTAAATAATTTTGTTATTAATTAAATGATAAAATTATAAAGAGAAGTAATGTTTTCACTTTTGTAATCTAATACTTTAGTGTCATCTTTTTTTAATTATTGTAAGCCACCTTTTATCCTATCTCAGGAGAAAAGTGGGATTTAAGGTCAATAAACAAACAAACAAATAAATCAGCTCTTAGGCTTTTACTTGCTCAGCATACTCTTCAAATTCTACTTTAATCCTAGTAGACTCTAATGTTAAATAATGCTGCTCCTAAATTTAGAGACACATAGGAAACAGGCTTTGACAAGGTAACCAGAAATGGGATTTTCCCATATTTACCCAACCTACGGATGGATAGGATGCTTCTTCAAGATGCCCACCCTAAAGATATTCCTTAATATACATTCCCTTCCAGTCTGTTCACACACATATGCACATGTTCTAGTTATATCAGTGCCAAATCAATGTACACTCCCACTGTACCTTGCACTTATGGTTAATAACAGCAAAGTACAGAATCTAATGCAAGAATGTCCGTATCGTATTGGATAGGTGGAGAAGGTTTATCCAACCAGATGTTGTAGGATTTCAGACCACATCAGACCTAGCCAGCATCATTTAATAGCATTCCAAGGGCCACACATTCCCCATACCTGCACTCATGTGGGGGCTGCTACTCTTATCAAGCAGCAGCTATGGAACAACATAATGAGTTTTTGTCAATAATTCACACTGGTGGTATCTAGTGAGATGGAGGTGAAGAACATGTTACTCTCCAGATGTTCTCCCATAATCTCACTCCAGTGGCCAGATGATCTGGGACTATTGAGAAAAGAAATCAATTGATGATTGAAGAGCTGTTTGCTCCCCAGCCTTGTAGCAGAGACTCCAAAAGCATTGCCACAGGACTTCTGGAGTGGATCCCTCCTCCACATCCTTATGCGTATATAGAGACTATGAAGATTATTACACCAGAGCCAATTCAGCAATAATTACAGTAATGAAAGCTAACGCAACAGTAGCGCTATAGCGCTCAATATTTTCACAGCCATGCAAACATGTGATTATTGTGACACTACCATATAATATCGTGATTGCGTTTCTCACACATCCATGAATGAATTGTTAGTACGTTGGAATGGATCATTTCACATGTGTGCTATTTTGGCGCTATGACACAAGTCTTGAAATCATGTTTTGATCCTACACAGAATAAAAGACAACAAAATAAAATCTATGCTTCACCACATTGTTTTAATCCAGTGTAAACAAAATTGCACCCCATACCTCAAAATAAAACTGAAATCCACAGCAAAATTGATCCTGGCAAAGAGAACGGATTGCCTCCACAGTAATGCATTCTGGGTATCCTTGGTTGCTTCCACAATAATGTGAATGAACCGCAATTAACTTTCGCTCTCTTGCAATCACACTTCACTCACGCTATTGAGAAGCCATTCATGGGACTTCCCCATGAATGGTTCGTTGCAGGAGCATACCGGTGTTCTTCACAGGGTAAGTCCTGGATGAGTGCAACATTGAAAATTTTCAGTGTGACTGCACGATTCTGTCAGTATTATGTCTTTTACTCCTGGCTTTTTTCACCATGTGATAATCTCCTACATCCTTCTTTGTCCCTGTCTCATTAGTGACAGCCAGGAATAGCACCACTGCAGACAAATGGCATTTTTCACCATAGTGTGGTCATCTCATTGAAGCCCTAGAATAGTCAAAAGTGTGTTTGTTGTGCATCCCCATCCTCCCAGCAAATGCCCAGCAGCATTGACAAAGTGAGGTTCTTGAGTCCTTATGCCTTCATCTCCTTTTTGTGTGAGAAGAAAAAGAAAAATACTTTCTTTTCTGTGGGACTCTTCCCATGCTTTAGCTGGGATTCCACTTTAGTGGTGCTACATTAAAT
The DNA here is from genome assembly GCF_019175285.1 of Sceloporus undulatus. Lineage (NCBI taxonomy): Eukaryota > Metazoa > Chordata > Lepidosauria > Squamata > Phrynosomatidae > Sceloporus > Sceloporus undulatus. The sequence continues at coordinate 205,807,908 of NC_056522.1, forward strand.
CAATAGTGTGGAATGCTGCCATTTGGAGATGCCCTGAGGCAGATACTTCATTAGCAGAGATTACTTTAGATCTTGCAGGATAGCAGTATAATTCCAGCTAGCCTTCCTAGTTTTCTTCAACTGGACAGGGTTTTTAACAAGCTGGCTTGTTTTAGAGAGGGGGGGGGGAACTATTCAGATTTGGAGCACTTCCCCTTAGGGCCTACTAGGGTGGCAACTTGTAATAACCAGGGTTTGGAGTTCTGGATAGATGAGAGCCAGTGTGAAGTAGCAAATTAAGATGTTTTAAAGTTTCCAATTGGTTTCCTTCTAAGGCACTGTAGTTCAAACTGGTCAGCAGCCACCTTGTTGTTTAAGGAACCCCCCACTGGTTTACTTAATTCCACCAGGCTTCTGGCACTAGATCTTGTATGAACAAATTCAATATAACAGCTAAGTGTGTCTGTTGCAACAGATGAGACCCCCTTCGTGCAGAGTGAGCAGATTCTATAAGGAGCTACTAAAACCAAAATAGAACTGTAAAAGAAAAAGAAAAATCTTTAGCCTCTTATAAAAGTGTTACACCCGAAGTGTGATGAAGAATGGCTTGTTTAAAAGGAGGCATCTGGAATCTGCATAGGAAGGAAGGAAGGAAGGAAGGAGGGCTAGAGATAAGATCCAAGCAAATCCTTTCATATATATATATATATATATATATATATATATATATATATATATATATATATATTGCAATTATATACAGTAGCAAGAACACATACAAACCCCTCTACTAGCAAGGACCTTGACACAAAAATTTTAATGATTTTTCAACAGTTAAAATGGAGAATATATGTGAACATGATAAAATTACATATTTGAATAATTCAGATTACAGCTGTCCCTCAAGGATAGATATAAAAATACATAACTTTACATTAAACAGTGCATGGGCAGCTGCACACTAGCTATTTCTGCAGTGTAGTGTGGGGACAATGTTGGATTTTCCATGGTAGTATACCCCCGAGTTTGTCCTGCATTAATCCTCTATCATCCCGCTTTTGGGGCTGTTTTAAAATTTCCAACTTCTCTCTCTACCACTTTCCTCTCTTGTTTTAAGCTTACTTCAGTAACGGCAAGCTGAGTTCAAAGTGCAAAAATATTTGTGCTCAGTTAACTGAGCTGAAGAGAGAAGAGGAGGGGACAAAATCTTGCCCTTTAGGCTCATGGAAAAGCAATAGCAATCTGCTGCAGTCTCTCCTCTTTTGTCTGTTCTACCTCATTAATAACTTTTGCCATCAAGACCACACTCTGATGTTGCTTGGCCACATATATCCCGGTTTTCGTCTGTGAAATGTTGGATAGTATGTGATGGCCAGTTTAATTGTGTGGGTATAATATTATTTTTTTAAACTATATTGTCAGGTTTTTAGTTGTTTTATCCTTATTGTAAGCTGCCTTGGGTCAGCTTGTTGGGAGAAAGGTGGAATATAAATGAAACAAATAAAATAATAAAATACATTTTAAAAGGAGGAAATTTGGTTCCAAACCCCGAACAAATGATACATCCTGAATCAGCTTGCGTCAGTTTTTATCTATGATGTAGACAATTTAAACATGACAGTGTATATACACTTACATGCACACCACAATAACAGTTATATAAAGCATAATACCTGTTCTCCAATAATTAGGATCAATGTTGACTATTCAGTGGAAGCTATTGGCTTTGATGTTAGTGGGATAGTGTGTTTGCTCTGGGTTATAGTCTGAACTTCAATGGAGCTTTCCAAGGTTCGGAACCCTTTACCCCAAATAGGTTTTGGGGTGGTTAGCACCTTTAAACTGTCATCTAAAACCCTGAGGAGATTCACCATCCCATTGACATGGAAAGTACCAGCCATCATTAGTTACAAACACTGGAGATTATCAAACCAGCAAAAAAGACAAGAGCATAGCAGTGTGCTTCTGTCAATATTACGCGATCATGTAATGATCATCACATGACATCATGTGATATTGCAATTATCCTGCTATTATCCTGTGAATAAAGAGGAATTCTAGCACCTCTTTTTATTCACGAGGATTTTTCATTAATAAAAAGCAATGCTAGAATTCCTCTATATTCACAGGATAATCACAGAATAATTGCAATGTTGCATGATGTCGTGTGACAATCATCATGTTGTCACATGATATTGACAGGAGCACACTGCTATGTTCACATCTTTTTTGCTGGTATGATAATTTCCACTGTCTAGTAGGACACTCATACCATCAGGTTCACAAATGAAATGGCTTCTCTAACAAGAGAGAGAGATTCATGATTTCTGGATTGCAAATTGTTGCCTGCAGGAAAAATGTATTAACCCCCCCCCACACACACACACACACAGACATACACACAACAGAAGTAGTCCTTTGAGGGAAGATGCCTTGGATCCCCTGCAACAAATTTGTAATTATTTCACTTACAGCATCAACATTTTTATGGGCTAGTTAAGTGTAAAGAGGTTCAGGACTATCCTCACAATTAAAAAAAGGTGAAATTGATTGGGAGCATAGCGGCTTTGTCTGTGCTGCCCCTCATGACACTGTAGCACTTCCGTTCTCTTCCCAAGGGGAAAACATCATCAAAGTGTGCCTTTTGCTGAATGGGAAAAATCTGTTCGAAGAAAGCTGCTACTGTCCTGATTGGTTTCACCTTTCTTTTCTTGTGAAGTAATGTAAAGCCACTGAGTGACCATGGGCACATCACACACTCTCAGCTCCAGAGGATGGCAGTGACAAACCCCCATGCTTGGTTCACCTTAGGGTGGCCATAAGTCAGGAACAACTTGAAGGCACACAACAACAACAAATTCCAGTGAATCCTTTGTATCATATCTCCTACATAGTACAAGTTAAGTACGTATACCTTTTCCAGAATTCTGAAATCTGAAGTACTCCAAAAGCCAAAATTGTCAGCATGGATGGGAGAGATAGTGACACCTTTGCTTTATGAAGGTTTAATGTATGCAAACTTTGGTGCGGGACAGAACATCCAAAAAGGACTGTCTTCCAGCACCTAGCTTTGGTCCACAGGGAAGCCGCAGCCTCCAGACCACAGGACTTCCCAGCGGACCAAAAAGAACCCGCAAAAAGTGGGTTCTTCTTGCGGCACCATTATGACGCTGCAGTGTGCCAATGGCGCCGCGAAGAAGGCATCCTATCGTGCCCGTCTGGACCAGGCCTTTGTTACAAACTCAAAATTATTTTTAAAAATGATGTGTATAAAATAGCTTCAGGCTATGTGTATCATATGTCTATGAAACATAAATGAATTTTGTATGTAGACTTGGGTCCCATCTCCAAGATATCTCATTGTGTATGTACAAATATTCCAAAATCCAAAACATTTCTGGTCCCAAGCATTTTGGATAAAGGAGACTCAGCTTGTACCATGATGGTGTAAAAGTGTTGCATTCTGCTTCAGAGGATGGATGGCTTGCCGTGATGAAATCACGGCTCTTCAAGGTAAGCTAGACATGCCCTCCTTTGTTTCTGTTTGTTGACACAAGGCATGATATCATGTGAGATGACAACACGAGGGCATAAATCAAATGCAATTTGCATTTTGATACACTTTGTTCATCTTCCAGTTTCATAGGTCATGGCACTGGGCCATTTGGATCTACTTTCTTGGACATTTTATTTGGAGAATTCCCAAGAATGCTTTTCTGATTAGACTTGCAAAAGGTGTTTGGCATTGGGCCAACTGAAGCAGCTAAACCTGATGAAAATGAACTGTGCTGCTAATGTGTGGTAGGCTCTGATTAAAATGTTTAAAGTATCTCAGCAGCTGTGCTAGCTGTGTATTTTGTCACATGTCTTCCTAGGTTTATTTTTATGTTGACATTTTTTTCCTCTTGCTTCCTGGTTGGTTTCTTAAGGAGAGAAAAGGACCTGTACACACATAGGCATTTATGCTTGCTTATATCTGGGACAGCCCTATCATTCAGCAGAAGGAGACACAGTGTTCTCTTTTGTCCTCTGGTTTGGTGGTGTGTAAGTGGCCATTCTGCTTTCCATCTGCATAGAGGAAATTCAACAGGATCTCCTTTGAAAACAGTACTTTCTTCACAATTCCTTCACTGCTCTGGTGAAGATAGAGTTTGGTGCCCCTTTTCCTAGAACTTTAGATTACATGTCAAATCTGCAACAAAACCAATTTAATAATAAAAGCGAAACAGGAGAAGGAGGTGGTGGAAGCAGTGGCACCACAACTGTGAATCGGGTTGTTGTAAATGCCAAGATTGATAATCAGGCTGAACCTAGAGATAAAAAGAATATTCATAAACTTTCCAATCCCAGATGAAACCCTGTTGAGCTGACACTTGGAAACCCAACCGCTGGGAAACCTTGATGAGCATAATCTTGGATGGATGAGAACTCTCCTAATTTGGGACCCATTTCACATCAAACAAGCATGTGATTCTTTGCACAGAAAATAGTATTTTGTCCACAAAAAATGTTAGTTTTCTGTACTGATAACAAGATTTCCTGTGCCGTTTTCTACACACACACACACACACACACACACACACCATGTGCAGATTTTTCACAGAATAAATTCCAAACTGTGAATAGTTTTCAAAAACTGCACTTTCTGAGGACTTTCTGATAATGGATAGAAAAATGATTACATTATTTATCTTTGTCCAGAAGAATGAAATTTACAAAGCTTTACATCCCTAGCTGGATCCTATTGTTTTGTTATTCATTGTTAACTGCCCTCGAGTTGACCCAAACTCATGGCAACCCTGTGGATGAGACATCTCCAAGCTCCCCTGTCCTCCACGGCTGTGCTTAGGTTCTGCAGATTCAAGCTCATGAGCTCCCTAATTGAATCTATCCATCAGTCTTGCAGTCTTCCTCTCTTTCTACTACCTTCTACCTTTCCTAGCATTATTGTCTTTTCTAATTATCCATGTCTTCCCATGATGTGGCCAAAGTACTACGGCCTCAGTTTGGTCATCTTGGCTTCCAGGGAAAGTTCAGGCTTGATCTGATCAAGGATACATTTGTTTGTCTTTTTGCACCATCCATGGTATCCTCAGGACTCTTCTCCAGCACCACATTTCAAAGGAGTTAATTTCTTCCTATTCATTTTTTTCCACTGTCCAACTCTCACATCTATACATGGCGATAAGAAATATAATAGCTTGGACTGTTATAATTTTAGTGTTGAGTTGTACATCTTTACTCTTTAGGATCTTGTCTAGTTTTTGTTTAGTTCTTTCCTACCTGCCCTTCCCATTCCTAATCCTTCTGATTTCTTGAGTTCAGCCTCTCTTGATCCAAGGTATGAGTAATCTTTAACTATATCAACTTCTTCATTGTCTAGCTTGAATTTATGTAGTGAAACTTTCTTGTTGGGAGGGAGAAATAGAAGATCTACACCAGCAAAAAAGCATGCAGGAAATAGTGAAAGAGAAATTAATGAATACCTCTCAAAAGACATTTACCTCATTTTTGTAAAACACAAAAGGAACTGGTAGGGGGTACAAAAACCTTTTTTTTTAAGTTGTTTTGTTTGAATCATTTGGATATCCAAAGCATAACACCATAATTATTAAAGCACTGAATGTGTAGAAATAATTGATGAAAAAGCCCTTATGCCAGGCAATGCTTGGGAGTGAAGATTTATCTGTGAGCAGCCCATCCCCATCCATGGCTTCATGATATCAACAGAAGAACTAGGAACTCATCACCGCTCCAGGACTGGGGAATGCCACCACACTGGTTGCAGAATTTTAATCTTCTTTGGAAGCAACCTCCTGTAGTTTCCCACAGTCTCACTATATATTTTTTATTTTTTTCTAACTGTATATCACTTTACATTTAAGTATTATGGTGGGAAATGTAACAGGACTCCCTGCTTTCCTGTGATTCCATGTTGTCACTTTTTAGTGAGTTTGTAAAGGACTAAGCTTGTTTACCGAATCCATCTTCGCCAGATTTCTCTCTTGATGCTGGTTTTCCACTGTACTGCAGCAAAAATAGATGACATGGAAATCTGTGATCTTTCTGGTTGCAAAAAGAATGTCAGGCGTTGTGTATTTGAGTATACATGCATGTACAGAGAAGCACACACACACACATCCTTGATTTATTTCTCTGAAAGAAAACATTTTAAAAAAACAAACAGAAACATCTTTCTTTACAATAATCAAAGAATATTATATAATGAAAAATCCAGGTATCACCATTTAATGTTTGAACAGGATATTGTGGAAATCTAATTCTTCCGGTCTAAAAAGACTCCTGAAAACAGCTAGTCTTCTCTCATCATCATCTCAAGGGGGAGATGTTAGGAGGTATCAAAGGAGTGCTTGGTGGTCCAGGCCTCAGAGGAAGAAAAGAACTGATGGACCTCATCCCCTTCCCCACCACCATCCCCTTCTCCTTTTGTGTCATGTCTTTTTAGATTGTACGCCTGAGGGCAGGGAACCGCCTTATTAAAAAGATTGTATGTACAGCGCTGTGTAAATTTACAGCGCTATATAAATAAAGCTTAATAATAATAATAATAATAATAATAACAACAACAACAATAACAACAGCAACTGTGGACCACAAAGTCTGGTCTGTGCCACTTAACCTCGCCAGCTGCTTTCAGATACAAGATAGATACTGTCCCATCACTCATATGGAAGAAAGGTTTAACTTCCAGTTCTGTTGGCTTTTGTACATGGGATGTAATAAGGCACCATCTTGTATTTGCCTCAGATAGAAACATGTCTGGTGTCAGCTTTTCAAAATATCAGTTTTGTAGGAGCGAAAGAGAAGAAAAAATAAGAAATAAAACTTAATGTAGATTTAGCCAACATCATTGAGTAATCTTTATGAAAGAAAGAAATGCAAATGGTGTATACTTATAGGTAACCTGAAAAAGCTCAAATAAAAAGATTTATTTGAGAAAAAGCTTTGCCAAATGTACTATAGTTTGAGAAGCTTTTTGAAAGCAATGAACCAATGTAAATATGGCAGCAATAATTTCTGAGATATTTTAGTCAAAATATTATTATTGCTCAAAAATGATTGCTGTAATATTTACATTGGTTCATTGCTTTCAAAAAGTTTCTCAAACTATGATAAATTTGGCAAAACCTCAAAATCTGTGAATGCAAATTACAAATACTTAAGTCACAACATTGGTGGTACATTGCAACATCACAGTCATAGTCTCTGTCTCATATACCAGATGTGCCCTATTAAAGTACTGTATGTCACAGCTCATGAAAAGCTGTTGGTCATCATCTGGAACTATTAATTCAAAGATGTACCATTTATGGTTCATCCTTTGAAATAATATTACATCTTGATTCTATGCACAGAACAACTTGCCCTTCAATATACATGCATGTTCAATTTGACATTAAGAAGCCCACTTGAAAGTGCCACAATCTATAATAAAGAGTGAAAGGGAAAGCCTATTATATTGCAAGGGTATCATCAAAAGGTTGTTTTATACAGAACTTAGAATTACTAATTTACAAATAAATATGCTAATGTTTTCCATTTATATGAATATAAAAAGTTGGATCTCAAAACTAATAAAATCTGAGTGGGAACAATACTAGGTTTTTAAATACTCTGATGAGTATCTTTTAAAAAAAATAAATAGTGTTTTATATCTTTAGGCATTTTAGAGGCATTTTGAGTGAAATTTTATGAGTCACATTTTATGCTATTATGGGTTTTTTAAAAAAATTATAACAATGAAATAATGAAATGAGTAATTAATGAAGAAACAGATGTTGCCCTTTAAACACTGCATGATTAACAACAACAAATTACTTTGACAACATTGTGATTATTAACAAGAACAAATTATTTTCAAAAAGTAATTTTATAATAAGGAACCATGAAAATGACTTCTATTTAAAAGAATGGGTTATGAAAGAGAGATTATATAGGCAATGACACTGTACAGCTAGATAATCAGATTTTTAAACTTTGTTCATAAAAATAGACTTTTTCATGTGAAAAGTCATAGCATGCAAGTACAAGAAAGTCATTCAAATAATATTTATTACCAGTCTAAATATCATTATATTGAGTAAATAACTTCATTTTTTTTCTGCCCTAAAGCCCAGCATCACATGGTGTATTTCCATGGGCTCTTACTACTTTTACCAGAGTTGGCAACTCCTTCTTGCAGTCCACACCCCAAGTGTCCAAAAATCTACTCTGGCTGACTGGGAAATTCCCTGGATATCATTTTTAAGTGCATGGCTGCACTGAGTCCCATTTCTGTTATTTTTGGATACAGAATGAAACCATTCGATCTCTAACAATAAATGTTAAGGGCTTTTTTCAAAGAGGTTTTGTTAAAATCTACTTTTCGCAGGTAAATTTTCATTTTATTAAGTAGATAAACCCTACTGTTCTTCTGAACCCATGGTCCATCATATTCCACTTTGGCAATGTCAAATGCAAGGCCTGTTGCCCTTGTCAAGCCTTTTCTTTCCTTCCCACCTCCCCCAAGCACTCTCTTTCAGTGCTCTAGGCAAGCTGCAGTTAGAACCCATTTCCCATCAATACCCAACACCTAGTAGAGATATAGAGAACAGTGAGTATAGAAATGACAAGGATTTGGTTGAGATGAGGTATTTACAGCCAAGATAGAGGGAAGAAGAAAGATGGTGCCAGTGGAAAAGAAACCTCAGGTGGTCTTTAAGTGAGATGAAGGATTTTCATGCGGAAAGTATGAGTGCAACTCACTGTCACCTTCATAGTAGGCCATTCAATCCTCCAGGGAATTTGAGTTAGATCCCACTACTCTAACATCACCAATATACATATACCAATTTAGGTAAAACCCATTTTAGTGCAAAGAGGGGCTGATTTACATTCTCAGGGACCCTCAAGGATTTCTTTGCAGGAAGGTTAAAAGGTTGTATCTCTACCCAGCTGCTGGATTTACACGGAGGAGGAATCAGCTTGTTCTGCCATCATCACCACCAGTTTTACCTCTGACCCTTGTGCCTAAATCCAATTGCTCGTCCAAATTAGAGTAGACTTATTGAAATAAATGGTAACTCAACAATTATGTCAAGCCCATTTATTCATTGGGTCTAGAATTACTTGGGACTAACAGTTGAATTTAAGCCAAGCTGGGAATCATGCAGTCTTCTAAATGCTATTGGGCTGTAACTCCCAGCAGCCCTAGTCAGCATAGCCAGTGGTGAAGACATGGAAGTTACAGTTCAACAACATTGGGATGATGGCACTGTTTCCACCCAATTTAGACCCTACTGTCTATAGCTACATTTTGTTCCTGGGAACAGATGTCCTCCGTATCTTCAATGCACATATTGGTTACCTTGAGAGACACTTACTGTAACAATGAAAATTATTCTGTACAGTAACCTTAGGATGCATTTATTAATGTTGCCTATATAGCTCTTGACTAGGTAATGAAGTGGACCTGAAGAATATGAAATGAAAACTTATAATTTAAATTTGGCTGGGATTGTTCACAGAGAGAGAAATGTATTGCCTTAACAGTTGCACAGGAGATGAATGTCAGCCACCAAAGTTTGTCATGATGCGTACCACACTTGCTTAAATTCCTCTTCTAGACAGTGATTTAAACTTCAGGAACCCTGCCTTCGTTTGCCTATGTCCACCCTGGCAGACAAGCATTGCTAGAACTCCTAATAGATATGGCCGCAAAACTGACAGTAAGTATAAGAATTTTTATTTTTATGTTTTAAATAATAAACTGGTGGTTTCCTCACCCTCATTTTTAAAATCTTAAATGTAACCAAGTGTGGGATTTTGAATCTCAATTAATTTTGTTGCCACCACCATCCTTCTGAAATGTGAAATGCCTTCCTCCCAGGCCCTCCTCAGTCCCTTACAAATGATTTACAACCCCTTCACAAAAGCAGGGGGAGAGGGGGAAGCCTGGCCACCCAGTATTAATGGGGCTTTGGTAGACTTCAATAATCTAGTGTACCCTTTTAAGGCAGAGACTACAACATTCTGCTTGAATTATGTGCTCCATTCATATCAACGACTTCAGGGCCGTAAAAACCCTTCTCACTGTTCCAGTTACAATCAATTACATCATGCTTTAATCACATTTTAATGAAGTATTAATAAAGATTTCAACAGCAATTAGTTTAATGTCGGGGGGAGGGAAGAAAACACAAGCAAAAGCGAGGTTAATTATACGCTGGTAGAGTTTGAGAAGGAGTAAGTAAAAGCCTTATGCCTTCTTGTGTATGGATTTCACCTCTAGATTTTGCTCCTTAAACATGCTAGAAGATTGCCCATTTCCAAGGTAGTAATGTATGTTTTGCAAGCACTATTAGCAAAATTAAACTGCAGTGGCCATACTCATCCAGAGCTGGGGAAGAAAATACACTGTCTTGGTAACCGGTGTTAAACACACACACATAAACACACGCACAAGAATGTAAAGGTTTGTAAGTCCAACCAGGTAATCATGAATATTTCAATAAATCTGGAAAGCTCCATGGCTTCCTAGCCACACCTTTTCTCTGGATATTTTAGACCTTAAAAGGTGGAATGGCATACAGGAAGCTCAAGTTCTTTCAGAAGCTTTCTTTAACACATAAACAGATAAAGAAAAGATATTTCAAGTATAGTGTTGGCTCTTTTTTTTTAAAGAGCCGTATTAGGAATGATACCGAAACTTAAAAAGAACGTTGTAAAATGAGAAATTGGGAGGGGGGGAAACGTACAAAATGAATTCATGCCCATTTACATGCTTTCAGTCAGGCTACCAGATAACAAAGCCTCTGCCTTTGTGTTAACACTGCAGATTAGGTCAAGATTTTACCCCTCTGAGCTCTTTTCCTGTAAATGACGGGTTTTGATGTGAAACAAGCAACATGTCAAAGCAAGTTGAAAGATGTAGGCATTTTATGCCATGTCACAATGACAGGCCGGTGAATATTTGGGCCATTAGGGGCTTATTAGTGAATAAATGACCAGATGGTTCAGTGATGCACAGAGATGGACAGAACTGGATGCTACTAATCAGCACTGTCTGTACTTGATGTCAAATCACATGACACAGTAACCCATGGCTACGGAATAAAAGTTACCATTAGCAAGTCAATTTGAGATCTGTGCACTGTAAACAGACTTAAAACTGCTCTTCGGGGCTGCCTGTTGTTCAAAGAGAGAAGAAGGAGAAACAACAGTGGGGCATCTACATAAACACCCCACCCTTCTGACCAAGTTGTGATAAATATAAATGCAATTTCGGTTCCTAAAGCCTTTGATATATATGTGTGTGTGTGTGTGTGTGTGTGTGTGTATATATATATATATATAATTATTCTGCAGAGAGCAAGCCTAGAAACGTGCATTTACATACCAGGCTATCGTCTGTCATAAAGAGAGTGGCACTTAAAGGCATTCCAAACAGGAGCCAAAGGATGTATTGGAACATGAACACAAGCACACACAGGCACACACACATATACACAGGGATAGGCATGCATGTACACACGAGACTTTTTTTACATCAGAAATGCAGATGTGGTTTGTTATTGACACTGACAATCAAAATAGTAGCTTTAACTTCATATTTTTAAAAATAAATCTAAACTCAGTGGTGTTTTTTAAAAGTTTCATCAAGCCAATTATTTTGGAAGTCTGAAAAATCAATGTCCATAGAATCAATTGTCTTTGGCTTGCATATTGTGGCTGGTATTGTGCTTAGGTTGAGGGCTACCAGTGCCTAAGTATGGCCAGGGGATGATGGGAGTTGCATTCCAAAAGCAATTGCAAACCCACAGTTTCCCATCCTTGTCAGAGGTTACATCTATACTGTAGGGAAAAAATCCAGTTTGATAGCACTTTAAATGTTGTGCCTCCATGCTACAGAATTTTGGGATTTGTAGTTTTGTGAGGCACCAACACTCTTGGGCAGAGAAAGCTAAAGACCTTGTAAAACCACAAAACCACAGGATGGAGCTACGTGGCTTATAGTGGTGTCAAACTGCATTATTTCTACAGTGTAGTACATTGAAAGACACACATGCGGGTGCAAATATTGTTGACTGAGGAAGTCTAAGGAAGCCTAACCAAGTAAACAGTATTTGCTCTACACAAATAAGAAAGCTGTTATGACAAGGCACTTAGTGTGTACTAATGCATTAATTACTGCACCAACACCAGCCTAATCAGCCCCTGTAATCAAAAAATAATCTCACTTTCTACTAATACCTTTGACCAAGCCAAGAGCTATTTAATGATACACAGTTAACTAAGGTGAAAGAAATTAATATTGTAAATTATTATGTCTAATAATAAACCCTTCCTTCCTTCCTTCATTTTGGATGCTACAGTTCAGAATATATTATACAATAGGCCCATGGTATCCGCCATTCCAGGACCACCACCACAACCACCACCACCCCACACACATGGATACCAAAAGCCATTGATGCTCAAGTCCCATTATATACAGTGGCATAGTAAAATGGTGTCCCTTATATAAAATGGCATAATCAAAGTTTGCTTTTAGGGAATATATATATATATATATATATATATTTCAAGTTGTGGTTGTGGATGGTTTAATCCATGAATGCAGAATCTATGGATACGGGGGGGGGGGGGGGGGCTGTATAGCTAATTTACATTTTGGCACTGAAAATTAGGAGTCCACTAGTTTGCCCATCAGACACAGGAAAAGCTATGAAGACCATCATTTCTAGGAGGCAGTCCCTCTGCAGTGTCTGGCAGACATTACCTTTTAGTACCACTTCTCTTAAACTTTTGTTAGAAGTATCATTTCAGGTGACAGCCAGCATGGCACAGTGGGTTAAGTGTTGGACTACAACTCTGGAGACCAGGGTTCAAGTTCCCACTAGGACATGAAACCCACTGGATGACTCTGGGCAAGCCACACTCTACCTCTCTCAGGGGAAGGGAATGGCAATAGTATCAGCCCGTTGTGGATGCCAGTATTGCAGTTAGCTCTTACTCATTCTGTTTGAATAGGATGTGATCACCACAAGTGATTTGGAGGAATTTAGGCTTTTTGCAGGGGGGCAGCAAAAAACTCCAGAAACTCCTCGGAAAAAAGACTTTGTGATTTTTACTGGGGTATCTATCTGCAAGACACCATGAAGATGTGCATGATCAAATATGAGCTATCCACCTGTTTTGCAGAGTCTCAGCATATTCTCATATATGTCTAGAAATTTAAGTTTAAAAGTGGAGTAAAAATTTAAGTAATTTAAATTAAAAAAAATTGACCCAAAAAAACTGAGTCAACTTATCCTGAGTCATTGAAAGTAATGTAACTCTTTTTTTTTTTTTAAAGGAACCATCCCCTGGCAAAAGGCAAGAGTGTAAACTGTCCTGGAAGAACCAACCTCCCTCTACTCTCTCATCCATCCCACCTTTAGGGTGAGTACAAACAGATCTGTTGGAATTTTGTAAGTTCTTTGACATTGTTTTCCTTTGCTTCATCCTTTTCATGCCTCTAAATTTTACCTTTGCTTTATCCATGGATCATAGCAAAATCCATAATTTTGGCTCCCAAACCTGCCCTCAATTTATACATCAGGTAGACTTATAGTCAAGTATATATGGTAGAATAGATGTGCAGGAAAGTGAAGAAAAATAAATGTCAATGCAAATGTGTAAACATCCACAGCAGTTTGCGTAACACACTTACGTGTAGACTAGCCCAGTACAGCAGAAGGAGAGACCACATCACAGAGGCCCAGGATTACTCTCTAGAGCAGGGGGTAGCCTACAGAGAAAAGACACACAGTTCTCTAAGAGCCACCAAGAAGGCAAAATACTTTTTAGACAAACATCCAATTAAAGGAATCAGGACATGCCACCAAGGTGCTGTGATAGGTATGCTTCAGCAGCAGCTGCCATCACTTTACTTTTAGTAGCTCAGTGTGAATGACTGGGGATAGGAGATGAATGGAAACCCACTGGACAGTTCACACTCTCTCAGCCTCAGAGGATGGAAATGGGAAACTCCCTCTGAAGAAACTTGCCCACAAAACCCCAGGATAGGTTCACTGCCTTATGGTCACCATAAGTCAGAAACTACTTGAAGGTACACAACAACAACAACAACAACAACAACAACAACAACAACAACAATGAGATGAAGCACTTACAGAGAGGTACAGGGTGGGGGATGACCCCATGCATTTGTGGTTGTGCTGGCTGTGGATGCTGGGAAATGCAGCTCAAAGAGCTCCCCAAGTTCTACCTAACATCTTGGCATAACTCACAAAGGGAAGTGTTATTCATAGGAAATGATGAGGCAAGAAAGGGCAGGGTGATAGACAGTAGGGCAGAGGGGCTGCTTAGTATACAGTTAGCCAGCCAGTCACAGCCCTTGGATTGCTGTGGCAGGAGGAACAAGTGGGCTATAAAAGGAAGACATTAATGGTCAGGAAGAAGGGAGATGCAGCAGAAGTAAGGGTGGAATGGTGTAAAGGGGGAGACAGATGATACAGAGAAGAGAGAAGAATGAGATGGAGAACAAGATTAGCTAGAGATGAGATTGTTGGATGAATGAGCAGGGAAATGTGCTTGGAGACGGAGGGAAGAATTAATAGTGAGGTTGCTGAGGAATGAGTTCAGAAAAGTTTAAAGTAGATATATGTCATTGCACTGAAATAAGTAAATAACCAGCATACAAATTTGATGTTTTGGAAGAAAAATCTTTACCCTGTTATTGTCTTGCATCTCTGCCTGAGGTTTCTGAGGCTTTTGAAAGGAAATTGGTTGTGTACATGAAAACCCAAACCCACAATAGAAGACATTCTCCAATCCAGTGCTGTAGCTAGCTAAAGACCCCAAAGTAACAATCCTGAGGTTTTGTTTTGAAGGGACAGGATCCTAGGATTTATATGTGTGAATAATCTGGTAAAGGTGATCTGCCACAGACCTCCAACTCCTACACAAAGGAAGCACTTGACACAAAACAGCCTTGTCTCACAAAACACATGCAGGAAAGTGGACATATTGGGAACATGCTTGGCCCACAAGCATCTTCTGTCTGAAAGGCCCCAAATCCTTGGTTTTGCTTCTTTTTACCACAATCACCCCACCAACTGCTAGGCCTTGGTGCTGATGTTTACTGCTCTCAAATGCAATAGCTAAACTGGGATATAATCTGCAGGAAAGAAAGAGGGAAAGTAAGCAGGAAGGGAGGGTGGGAGGGAGGGAGTGTCCGTCCGGTTGGGGCTGCAGCCTTCCAAAGGGGTTCCCGGGGAGTGGGCAACAAGCAGAAGGTGTGCTGCCTTCCCTGCTCCATCTAATTGGAACGACAAGCATTCCCAGCAAAAAAAGCGATTCCACAAAAGATCCCATTTCATAGTGAGAATGAGGGACCTTTTGGGAATCACTTAGAAAGTGCAGTGGAGCCAGATCGGAATGTGGATTATACCCCAAGTGGGAATGACCCCCATACTTCCAGGTGCAGGGGAGGCTGGCGGAGCTCCAGGGTCACTGGGATGGTCAGTCCACTACAGATCTCCTTCAAACTTTAGAGAAGCTGTCCCAGGCACTAGACCTATGTTGGGGACATGTTTTGCCACCTTGGAGAGCTCCTTTAATGCACAGTCAGACTCAACACTAGAATGATTTTGCCTGCCTTTTGACATTGGAATCCCCAATCTGCCCAGCTCATATGTTATTAAGTTATTAATATTAAGTGACAGGCAATCAATCTAACAATGTACATGCATGTACCAACTGCTCCCTATGCTGCTTTGGCTACTGCATCTTTTCCTTTTAGAAAAGAAATGTTGGTTTTCTCCATTTTTAGGAAACAGGACTGTAACATAACTGTGATAAGAAAAACAAGCAGAATCAGTAATTTGACCGGGAAGCCTCAGGTGACTTTAGGATACACTTGCTGAAGAGACAGCAACATCACCGAGCATGCATCATATTTACTAATTAAGTTACCTGAGCATTTGAGGTATGCCATGGCTTCCTAGCCTAGCCTTTTTGATATGCATCTTTTGTTGTCAGTGACAGTATGTGGGTGACTGGATGTGCATGCTCATAAGCATGGTGGCCTGGGTGGCTTCCCTTGTCAGCAAATGCAGCTTCAGTTTCTATGATTACCTGTTGTGCAAATTAATTCCAGAACTGCTTCTGTTTTTCTGTAAAGGAGATAAAGTTAGGTTATTAATTCTGCAGCAGAAATAAAAGTATGGAGGGTGGGGGTTCTTCGGTGCAAGGCTTTTGTTGTGCCTTGCCTTCTTCACAGACTGTAACAGGGGAAGGGCAGTGCCCAGAGTGCAGTGATAGCCTCCCCTCATAACCCTCTTGTGCCATCCTATCACTTCATCCATCTCTTTCCCAATACCTTTCTACAAATGATCTATTTGCCCTCCAGAGCTGGAATCACCTAATGCCTGTGACAGCCCTTCTTTTCAGCTTTCAAGATACTTCGGTTGTCATTTCCTTCTCAGCACATTTTGAAGTATGTTGTATTAAGTCAGCCCTTAAAAGATGATTTCTAGTACTATGATGTAAACTACAACTGGGCCACATGTGGCTCATTCTCATTTTTGTGGTTCCTAGACCACCAGCCTAACCACTGAAACAAAGATAAATTGTGCCAAAAAAGGGAACTGTTCCTTATAGAAACTTCCAAAAGATGCAGTCCTCCTCTAAGGTTAGGTGGGGAGGGCTTGTTTTCACATAAGGAAAATATATTCTGGAAGGTTTTCAACATCTCTTCATTTTTGCCTCCTTCTCAAGTCCTATAATGACAATGTTGGCCTCTGGACATGTTGAACTTGCCTGCCCCTGATATAAATTTCCATTCCTCCGGGACTCTTCAAATTGTTATCTGGATACCATTTAAGGACAGAACAGAATCAGTGGGATCAGCTTACTAGAAAGGTATATCTTTCACTAATGTAGTGCTTCAGATGTAGAAGCTTCCTTGGCATGCAAACAGGAGTAGGGATGGAAAGAATATTCCCTATTGTTCATTTTCTTTTCAAAAAATGGGTTTCCTCACAGCCAGGAGACCACATAAGAAAGAGTAATAGAAAAGCAAGAGCTTTACACAGTATCTCCCCCTGTTCATAAGTCCTAAAGTATTCCAGAGTATTTACTGAGCAGAAAGGCACATAGATAACATGCTTTTAAAATAATATATAGTATACTGAGTACCTAACCCCAATAAAGATGAAATATATAGATGAACATTGAGAGCCAGTATGGTATAGTGGTTTGAATGTTGGGAAACCAGAGTGAAAATTCCTGCTTAGCTACAAGTGTCCTTGGGAAAATCAGATTCTCTGAGCCTGAGAGAAAGCCAATGGCAAACCCCTCTGAACAAGTATTTCCAAGAAAGCCCTTTGATAGGTTCACCTTAGGGTTGCCATATGTCAAAGATGACTTGAAGGCACACAACAGCAACACACAAACGTTCATCTAAGAAATGTTCAACAAACCACATGGGAACACATGTGGTAGGAGTGTTCCAATATTTCTGAACCTTAGGGAAAGGTATTTCTAATGATCAGTCAAATTATAAACTAAACAGTTTCTACTGATCCCAAAGTAGTACAATGGTCCCTTCCCTTACGTGGCGGATCTGTTCCGGACCCCTCCCCCCAACATCAATTTAGTGTATGCTCGAGCCCCATTAAAGCCATGGGGCTCATGCTCACAGTGGTGCAGCAGCACAGCTGTGAGAGCATGCCTTGTTACTCTTTTTGGGGTGTGGCGCCGCTTCTTCCGGCGTGGCTTCCAACGTTTGTTTGTTTGTTTGTTTGTTTTATTTATATACCACTATTCCAAAGATCATAGCGGTGAACAGCAAGTAAGCTAATTAGCAAGTAAGCTAATTTGCCCCCAACAGTCTGGGTACTCATTTTAGCGACCTCGGAAGGATGCAAGCCTGAGTCGAGCTTGGGCCCTTTTGCTGGTCTTGAACTCGCAACCTTGTGGTTTTGAGTGAATGGCTGCAGTACAGGCATTTAACCACTGCGCCACCATTTATGCTGGAAGCTGCATAAAGCACGCCCACGTATGACACGGGCACACTGTAGTTTCTTTTCTGACAACTTTGAAGCCTTAACTCATGAACTAATTACAAGTTTTTGTTTTGCTGCAAGATTGGTAATAGCTAGAACTGGAAACATTTGCACCCAGGTATATAAGAATCTAGGAAACAGCACTTATGGAAAAACTGAAAAAAATACCATACAAGATAACGCAAATTACCACTGAAAATTAAGCTTTGTTTCAACATGGTTTCCTTTTATTAATTTCACAAATTCCTTTGGTGAGTTTGCAACTTCGTTATGGTCACATGGGGTCCTATGGAAAGATGTTTGAGAGCAATTCATTCATTCGTTGTTATTTTTTCAAGTTGTGAAGCTATGAACCAAAAATTCACATAAGCAATGAATATAATGTTTTTTGAGAACTCAAACTTTCTAAGGAAATAAAGGGGCTGTACAGACCACCCTGAAAGGTAAAATTTGTTTTACATGCCTATTTAGCTTACAACAAAGAAAAAGAAAATCAAATAGTTAACAATCATTGTGTGAGGAAAAATCCCTTAATAGTTTGGAAAAAATACAAAAAAAGAATAATGCAGAAATTACCTATGTGGTTCTTCCCACAAGAAGCTATATATAGGAAAGAGAAAATACAGAGAGAATTAATGTTTCAAATATAGTGAAATTACAAAGAAACAAATGGGAAAAATAAAAATTAAAACACAAGAAGAATTACAACAAATAGGATTTGATCTGGGATAGTTTGCATATAGGTAAATTTATGAAAGAACATTGACTAATTTATACATATTTGGAAGTGAAGAGAAAAAAATCAGAATTGGAAAAAATATTATGCGATGAAAATTCAAAATTAATACAGAAATCGTATAAGAATTATTAGAAATTGAAATGGAGGATGAATCGGTGAAGGATATTATGATTAAATGGGCAAATTATGTAGGGCATCATCTTCAGTAAGATCAATAGGAAAAAATGTGGAATAGAGGAATTAGATATACGACATCTCAAACTATAAAAGAGAATTGGATACAAGATATTTTACAGGTGGTATTTAACCCTGGAGAAATTAGAAAAAAATCTACAAAAATAAAAATAATAAATGTTGGAAATGTGGGGGAGCAGTGGGAACATTTATGCCTTGTTGGTGGACATGCAAATATGCTGAAAAAATATTGGAAATTAATTGGTACAACAATCAGTGAAATTTTACAAATTAAATTAGAAATGAAGCTGGAAAGCTTCTTATTGGGGATATTTGGGCATGAGATGGAAAGGAAATATAGAAGAATATTCTTCTGTATGACATCTATGGCTAGAATCTTATTTGTGCAAAAGTGAAAAATTAAGGATATCCCAACTAGGGAAGATTGGTTGGTCAAATTGCTGGACACTGTAGAAATGGACAAATTGACACAAACTCTAAAGAATAGGCCAACAAATAAAATTAATAAAGATTGCTCTTTAATTGTTGAATATATAAAGGAGCAATGGAAGAATATAATATTGATACAATAGAAAATAGACATATAATAAGAAGCAATAAATGATGTAAAGGAAGAGATACTAATAAAGAGGATTTAGTAAAAGTAGCAAGGAGTACTATCTAGAGTTGGAATTTAGGATAATATAGTATAAATTGATAGCAGAATAATAGGTTTAAAAGAATGGATAAAAGGGATATTTGTTGAAATACTTAAAGCTTGGGGAGGAAGGAAGTCAAGGATGTATGGGACAGTTTAGCAAAGTTGGAATATTAGGATTGAGAGATTGGTATTTTAAGAGGGGTTAGGCACGTAGGGAAGATATATTGAGTAAGGAGATGGCTAGAGTAAGTGTAGAGAGTTACAGGAGAGGAGAAGTTTGGATAGTGTAAGAAGACTGTGTGAAGGAGAAGGGTAGAGGAGTGAATAATAGGTAGGGAGGAGGAGGTGATGGTTTGAAGGTAGGAGGAGAGAGATGGAAGGAGAAGGAAATAGGGAAGAAGGAGTAAGAGTAGGGAAGATAGGGAGATTATTAGAATGTATGGAGAAGAGGAAAGGGAAGCAAAGGAGAGGGAGTGTTAGATTTTGATGAAATTGCATGTGTATAATATAGTATGGATTTTTGGAATAGATATTATACTTTAAAAAAATAAAATAATTAAATACCATTATATTTAATGGGGCTTGAGCATCCACAGGGGATCCTAGAACCAAACCCCTGCAGATATTAAGATCCTACTGTACAGCACTAGCCACTTGCCACTTAAGGGAACTTTGAAAAGACGATTTGGCTCACCTGAAACCTGAGGTGGGGAAATATCATGCAGTAACAGTGATAAGCCTATATTTGCCTGATACAATACTGTCTTATTATGGTTCCCAAAATCCATTTTAGAAGCCTTTTTTTAAAAAGAGATGATGTTACAGAAAGCAGACTCCTTCCTACTCTTCCAACTTGGTGGAAGGCGAAAACCTCCCAGCAGTACCAGACCACCCACTAGGATTGAAGCTGTAGGCATGAACCAGTTCCCTGTGTGAAACAACTCTTTAGGTTGGTAACAAACATTTAATGGAACTAGAGCATGCATATTTAAAACCAGCTGAAAAAAGTGGAATGGCAGAGGATTGATTGGGACTGTCCCTGCCAGATCAGGACAGTTGGAGGGTATAAGGTATGCCTTAAAGAGGACCACAACAATGAAATTATAAGCCTGTTTCCTTCAAATCAAGATCCATTGCGTTTAATAAGGCAAACTTCCTAGTATGTGTGCTTAGGACTGTGTCTTATGGGACATTTTGTTAAACTATACATGTGGCTTAAACACTATGTGACATGGCTTTTTTAATGACTCCTGGTGGGTCCAAAGGACAACCAGACACAGCACTTAACTTGCTGCTTATGGCATCTGATTTTGTTTCTCTTTTTCTTCAGTGCTAGAATAGTTCATATTACAGCCTCATAGGATATTGTTTGTGGTAATGTCATCTGTGGAGAGCAGGATTTGGGGAACTGTTCCTCTCTAGATGATGCTGGCCTTCAACTCCCATGGGCCCCCAACCAGCATAGTCAACAGTCAGAGATTATAAACAGTAGTTGAATATCAGGACAGTCATAGTTTTCTCATCTCTGCTGCAGAGACACCAGCTACAGCATTATCCAAGATACTCTGGATATCTATGTTTCTTCTCAGATTTGAGGATTAACATTCCACATATAAAAATACAAAGCTGGATATCTCTTTTCATTTTTCACATAAAAGTAGAGAGTTGCCTTAATCAGGGCTGCTGTGCAAAATTTACCTGCCAGCAGTATGTGTGCTATAGCGTTATTTCTGTACAACAGATTCTTAGAGCTCGGTTGTAAGCATTTCACTGATGTGTCACTGATCTCAGTAGGGCTTACATCTGAATAGTAAGAAGTAGGCCTTGACATCTTCCAATAAAGGTCAGGACATAAATATTTAAATAAATAAATATGTTGTTATTGTTAACTACTGTCAAGTTGACTTTGACTTATGGCAACCCCATGAATGAGAGACCTCCAAGTCACTCTGTCATCAACAGCCCTGCTCAAATCATGCAAAATCAAGGCCGTGGCTTCCTTATTTAAGACTCAATCCATCTGTAAGGTGATCTTCCACTTTTCCTACTGCCTCTACCATACCAACATTATTGTATTTTCTAGTGAGTCACATTTTCTTATGCTATGACTGAAGTAAAACAGTCTCATTTTAGTCATTTTGGCTTCTAGGGAGAATTCAGGCTCGATTTGCTTTTGGACCCATTTATTTGTCTTTTTGAGAGTCCACAGTATCTGCAGAACTCTTCTCCATAACCACATTTAAAATGAGTTGATTTTCTTCCTATCAGCTTTTTTAGCTGTCCAGCTTTCACAGGCAAGCACAGACACTAGAAATACAGCAGCATAGACAATCTTGATATATCTATACACTTAAGGATCTTGTCTAGTTCCTTCATAGCTGCCCTTCCAAGTCCTAATCTTGTGATTTTCTTTACTGTAGTCTCCATTCTGATTAACTGAGCCAAGATATGGAAAATCCTGGATTATTTCAGTGTTGTCATCATCTGTTTTAAAGTTATGTAAATCATATGTGGTCATTATTTTATTTTCTTAGGTTTCACCTGTAAACCTGCCTTTGCACTTTCTTCCTAGACATTCTTTAAGGAAGAGAAATTCCTTACAGGCAAATATCTTGCCATATACAGAAATGAAGCTGTGGCATGTGAAACTGTGTATTATTTTTTAAAAAATAAATCTGAATACCTACAGTAAAACCTAAACAGAATCAGTATTAAAGGGGATAGACCATAATTAGATTTCACTTCACTTGTCACACTAAAGGAGGCATGATGTTTATATATTGGAATATTTTTTCAAAGTATTTTTAAAGAAATTAGCTCTGATACTTGCCTAAGGCATTGGTAGGGAACAAGTTTGAAAAGTTTTGTGTGTTTAAATTCTGGCAGTTGGGGGGAAATAAGCTTTAAAATCAAACGTGTATACTTGAAATAATATTGCTATGACACACTATATGTGGGCCAAACCACCCTAGATCCCATTATTCTACAGAAACCTATTGCTGCTGTTTGATTCATGTGTCCTTCCTTCTGATTCTCTTCATTTCTGAAATAATCACCACACTCCAGCTAAATTTATTCTGTGGATCTAAGAACTCCATCAGTCATATTGCATAGGGTCATACAACTGATTGCAGCAACATGCTTAATAATTAGGCTTTCTGCCATTTGCTTAGAAACATACATAATTTGTTATCAGTGGCTAATTATGTTTGGTAAGGTTCTACTTTATCTAGCTAGGGCTGGAGAAGACATTGGCAATGAATAACCATGATACCGATAGCAAGGAAGACGTTTATTACAACAGTGGTGTTTCAAAGGCAAAGAACAGAATGAAAAATAATTGGTACTCAGATTTACCTGGGATCCCTGTTTGCATTCTGCAATCAAGTAAGAAGATGCAGTTGGGTCCAAACTGGATGCCACTTTTTTTTCTGCTTCCCAAAAGCTCTTGCATTTTCATGGATCTCTTCAGGCAGGGGGAACAGCCAGCAAATCAGTGACAAGATTGGCCAGATCTTCAGTCTGGGTCTGTATGTGAGAATAAAAGCATCATCCCAAGATGTTTTTCATCAGTTGGCACTGAACTTGTTCTCTACTCTCCTTCCCTTCCTTGTTTTAAAAGTTTCACATGTTGCTGGAGTTTAGCGCAATTTTGTGTGTGTTTGGATTATTTCTGAAGAAGAAGTTATTGTGACAACTTTATGTGATTTTAGCCCACAGCCAGAGTCAAACTGGAGGAAATGGGCCTGCATGCCCATCATCCCTGGTTCAGGAGTCTTCTTAAGCAATCTTGAGGTGAGGTACTCAAAGACATGCCCAGCTCAGGGGTGTGGACTTAACTTATTCCTAGGTGAGAGAGGAAGCACACAGTGGCTTTTGCCAGGGTGGTATCCCATGTCTGTCATTATGGGTTCCCTTCCAAGTTGGAGATGGAGGAGCATTATCAGGTGGCAGGCATGTGACCCAATGGTAAGATCCTTGCCTGGTGTCAAGCCAGACATTTTCAGTAGTAACCAAAAAAGCTATGGGTTGCTTATCCTTTCCTGCTATACTCTGTGTTTTCATTGCCACACTCAGCTCCAATTCACCCATTAAGAATGCAAATGTTAATTGGGTAGCTCACTGGGATATAGTAATAACCATTTAAAGATCCAGTAAGCAAGACTTACAGATTTAAGAGATGTTTATGCAGAAATGCACAGAAAGGCCAGTAGCCCATGGCTATACATAAGATAAAATTGCCCCCCCCCAAAAATGCATTTTGTTTTTAGGTGAGTTGACAATCTCATCTAGAGCATATCTGAAGAGTTTCTGATAGTTTTATAACTAGTGATAAGATTCTCCTGTGAAATCATCTGAGACATCTGGCTGGTGGTGCAGTAAAAGGAAATATCCAATATGCTTTTTGTGTGCGAAAGGTATGCTAGTTACTTGTCCTGCATAATTAATTATGAATATAATTATCTTTATCCTTATGAATTGTGAACATAGACATAAACCTGCACTATCACCAGTAGATAGTAGTGAGCAACTTGTTACCCTCCAGAGGACGTTGGCCTTAACCAGCAATGCCCTAGTCAACACAGCCAGTGATGAGGAATTGCAGCCCAACATTTGGAGGCCCAGATGTTTCTGCTACTGACCTTTTATTATTGGGTGAATTATTGTGTTCCAAGATGTCATATTGTAGCCTGATAACAATAAAACTAGAATAATCAGAAAGGGTTTCCATGAGGAAATGGAATAAATTATATGAACTGGACCAAAAAAGATGTCAAAAGCTATAACTGGGTTTCTGGTTCATTGTGTTATGTTTTATATGTATTGCATTTTATTATGCATGTCATACGTGTATATGTGTTTGAGCATTTTGTATTTAACTAGGATTTTGCAAGGTACTGGGATAAGTGTTAGTGTCAAACCATTGCCTTCTGGTACATTCCACATTGTCATCTTACTTTTTTAAAATAAAACCAGTGATTAAGAGATTATTTTGGTGATGACAATAGGCAGGACAGAAAAATTTTAAGAAAAAACTGATTGAAGTGCTAATATTAGTAACATTACTGCCTAGGAGAGGCAGGAGCTGTTTTAAATCACACTACGAAAGAGATCTTTACTGGCTGAAGCCTGAAATGATAAACACACTTTCTATCACTGAAAGGGCTAAGCAAACAAGATTTCATCTGGCAATCTGAAATGGCCATGGATGCCACATGGAAGCCACAGTTTAAACATTCCTGTTTCTATTTTTTTGTGGGTTTTTTCGGGCTATGTGTCCATGTTCTAGAAGAGTTTATTCCTAACATTTTCTTTCTAGCCCATCCAATCACAAAGAATCTGGGCAGGTTACAACAATAAAATACATCAAATTACAATAGAGTTTTTTAAAAAATCAATCCCTAGACCTACCGCCCCCTCATTCCCAGTACTAAAACAGAATTAAACAGTAATAGTATAAAAACATTAAAAACATTAAACAAAAAAAAAAATAGGCAGAAAGATAGGTGGGGAAGAATAGACAGATGAGGGGACAAATATCTCTATATATGGGGAGGGTAACTAAGTTGGAAAGGCCTGCCGGAAGAGATCTGTCTTGAGTGCTTTCTTAAAAGCTGTCAGAGTGGGAACATGACGGATCTCCTCCGGCAGGTCGTTCCATAGTTTTGGAGCAGTAACAGAAAAAGCCCTCTGGGAGACTGATGTTAGCCTAGATTTTTTTGGCTGTAGTAGATTTCTTCCGGAGGACCTCAGTGTGCGGGACGGACAATAGGGAAGAAGGCGTTCCCTCAAGTACTCTGGGCCCAAGCCATGTAGGGCTTTAAAGGTAATCACCAACACCTTATACTTTGCCCAGAAACTAATAGGCAGAACATGGACACATAGCCTGAAAAAACCCACAAAAAAATATGGATGCCGGCCATGAAAGCCTTTGACTTCACATTCCTGTCTCTTTTCACTTTGTTGTGGGAAAGCAATGGAGTTTATCACACGGTAGGAATTTCTCTTAATTTTGGATGAAAAGAAAGTGGGGTCAGAACGCATTCCTGTGAATTCACTAGTTCAGCAAATTTACGTGAATTCAAATTGACTTCCCATTGCCCGAAAATAGCTTGCCATTGCCCGAAATTGCATGTAATCACCTCTCACGCAATAACATGAAACCCCATGAGCCAGAATATTCCACTGGTAGCCTGGATTATCCTGGCCCCAGACCTGCCCTAACTTTCCACTGTTACCTAGGCCTTGCTGTTCTGATGCCAAGTGACTGTTTGCATGCACATCCCACTGTGCCACTTGATTCTGCTGTCATGGCGAATCACTCACCTCTGAAGTCAGTATGAGGTGACCACATTTGATCACATGGCTGGGCACCTTGTTCTGACATCAGAGTGAGCAACTCTTGCCAGCAGCAAGAGAAGACATGACTCACTAGAAAAGACAATAACGCTTGGTAAGGTAGAAGGTGGTAGTAAAGGGGGAATACTGCATTCCAAATGGATACATTAATTCAGGGAAGCCACAGCCCCTAGTCTGCAAGACCTGAGCAGGTCAGTTGATGATGGGGTGATTTGGAAATCTCTCATTCTTTGGGCCACCATAAGTCATTCCCTTCTCCTTTTGTGTCGTGTCTTTTTAGACTGTAAGCCTGAAGACAGGGAACCATCTAATTATAAATAATAATTGTAAGCCGCTCTGAGAGCCTTTAGAGATGAAGGGCAGGGTATAAATACATAAATAAAATAAATAAAAGTCAAAGTCAACTTGATGGCAGTTAATAACAACAATTTATTTTCCACTCAGCAAAGTGAAACTCATTAAAAACATTTATTGTTAAGTCACTTGTTAGACATTAATATCAGAATTTCAGAGCAAAATCTCCTCCTCCTTGGTGTTTCTGTTGTCTGAAAGATGTAAAAGATGCACTTTTGCATATCCTATACTGATGTCATCACAGAGCCTCTTTGTAACATATTTATTCATTTTAATTTAGAATCAATGTAAAATAGTATAAATGTAATATATAATAGAAATGAGCATGGTGTTTGTAGTAGTAGCAGCAGTATCAGTAAGCTCCATAGGGTTGCAAGTTAATCATAGTGACAGATTTGCAAATTGCTCAGAGCTTACCACAATACCATCTAGGAAAGGCTAAATATAAGCTGGTTGGGAAGTCGCCCTGAAGCCTCTTTTTAAAGCAAGTTTTATAATTTTTTACATCTCTTACTTTTTTGAACATTTTATCCCTGTAAAGAAAATGTATCTGTAGTAAATTTTTATCAATAGCTTCCACAATTTTGAAGACTTCTTGCAAGTCACCTCCCTGTCTGTTATTTTCCAGGGAGAATAAACTCTATTCCTCTAACCTTTCTTCAGAACTTAGATTTTAGAGACCTGATATTATCTTTGTTGCCCTGTGCTGCCTCCCCTGCAAAGCAATAATATCCATCCTGTGTTACAGTGACCACCCCTGCAGAGAGGTCTAGATAGGCTCCAACTAATAAGATTCTTAAGCAGTACCCCGATCACCTCTCGGTTAGCATTGTATCCCCCTGCTAATACAGCTCGAGAGTCTGTTTGCCTCTCTTTCTGCTGCTGTTCACTGGGTTGATGGTTTTAATGATTTTTCTACAATAACTCCCAAAGCAGGCAGCTACAATTGGACTTGCCACTTGGGAAAGGACAGGGCCATTTTTAACTGGGGAATTTGTGCCAGGCAACACTGGGAATAAAGGAAATGCAGCAGTCAAAAAGATTTTGATAAAACATTGTTGCCAATAGTTAACAAAAAAGGCAGCATCTATCAAACCTTGGGAGTCTCTTAAATGGCAAAAATATTCAGATGCTTTGATGCCTCAGTCAGTGATTGAGGATGAACTCCCATACACATGTACCCAAGAGTAAATTAATCTTGCCTCTATGTAGATAGAGTAGGATTGCAGTGTAAAGTATATAATATTTAAATAGCTTTGGGGTGCGGTGTATTTGCTTTTTAATGATCTTTCAGGCCCTGAGATGTGTTTGGTGGGCCTCATTTGGAGTTTTCTGGTCATATATCCCTACAAAAGCAGAGAGGCCTACAAAGGAGCCATGCCATGTCACAGGATATTTCGGAAGTCTGGGTGGTAAATGCCTAAGGACTGTTAAAACGGTTGATCTTTTAATTGGAATTTAAAGAGAGCAGCAGAGCTGTCAGGAAGAAAGGTTTTTATGAGGTGTCTCTGTTCCAGTTCTGTGTCTGTAAGAATGCTACCAAATCTGTTACTGAAAACAGCTTCCAGAAACTGATGCTTCCTTCAGTTGGAGGAAGACTTACTTAATAGCATAAATAGATGGCTCGCAATTGTTTTCCAACATTATTAAAGAAAATATGATTCATAGTGAATCATTTAATGGCCTCTGAGTAAAGCAAAGAGAGGTGTAGAGAAGTCAGGATCAGTAATGGTGGAAGAGTATCTTTTTATAGCATTTATGACTGAATTAACACATTCATGAAAAACATATGGGTTTACTTATTTGGAATTATTCATTTATATCCCACTTTCCCCCCAATAATAGGAGATCAACAATGGGTTCAAAAATCTGCACTCATAAAAGGGAACACCATAAAACTGATTCATAGATGGTATATGATATTGATTCACTTAGCACACATTATGAAGAACATAGAACCATAGAGCTGGAAGAGACCACAAGGGCCATCCAGTCCAACCCCCTGCCATGCATACATGTAGAAAGCTGAAAGGGGTGTGATGTCAGGGGAAGGTACTTGCATATGTGGACTGAATGTGACAAAATACACCATTTCTGGCTTACAATTCCTGATCAGATCTCTCTAACATCACTAAACAAAATATCATATTATGTAATATTACTCTTACTCTAAGTTTTCCAAACTGAAAACAAAAACTTAAAATATAAAGATCTAATTTGCTTCTTCCTAGCAATTACTAGACTTGAAATGGCAAAAAAATGGAAACTTGGTAATCTCTTCCTTGAACACTGGTAGAACAGAGTATGGGAAATATGGTTAATGGAAAAGCTATCAGATACTAAAGGACCTATAAACCTAAAACCATTTGTGGAAGGTTGGTATCCTCTCAGATATATATTCATGACAATATACAGAAACCTCCATCTGATCACTTGTGGAACTGGAATAATGTACTGTACTCTCCTTAGAACCTCTGAATCCTAGATAATATGCTGAACAACAAAACCATATCATATTTACTCTTTTCTTATATTATTAGACCCATGTCTGTTTTTAATTATTATTGTTGCCTATAATTCATTCTTCATTGAAACTGATTTTCATCTATTGATAAAAGTGACTTTGCTATATGTTAACATCTATACAAATCCTATAATAAAATGTAAATAATAATAATAATAATAATAATAATGGGTCCAATTTCAGAAGAAAGTTAGGAGGATCAAATTATTAAATATTTCCTCATTACACACAACACACACACACACACATTTTTCCTCCTGTGAAAAAGACAGCATGTCATAGTGGAAAAGAGCTATAATCTACCCTTTCAGTGACTCTTATCTTTGGGGTCAGTCTGAAATAAGGTTCAGGCCTTTTCACACTACATAGTTATAACACTTTGACTCCACTCTAACTGCCATGGTTCCATACTATGAAAATGTGTGATGATATTATTATTATTATTATTATTATTATTATTATTATTATTCCATTAGGAAGTTAGAATTCTCAGCGAGAGAATTCTGGTGCTTCTGTAAACTATCAACCTCAGGATTCCATAAACTGAAGTGGAAAGTAAAATCAAAATGCAAGAATTTCATAGTGCAAAAAATCTGTCAGTTTCACTTTCAAAAAAATTCAAAAGTTCTTTCTGCGCCAAATATTTCATTTCCAAATTTTTTATCGTTTCTTCTAAAACAAACCAAAATTGAAGTTCTCTTCAGTCATACCTGACAAATTTATTCAAGTGTAGGTATTCTGGGTGAGGAAATACCTTGCCATGTGCACCAAGAAAATCTCATGATAGGGTTGTCTTAGGGTCAGAAATGACTTACAGCAGCAAAAATAGCATTCCATGGCTTTCTCAGAGTCTCATACTCAGGGGTGGATGATAGATCTGCAACTGTGGGGTGGCATATCCACTCCAGACGACACTGCCTTTCCTTCCACAATTGCTTGGGCTTGAGAAAGAATTCTGCTGATGCCCAACACCAGCAGAACTCCTATTCATCTTAGAGAAACTGCACAAGGAATGGCAGAAATGTTCTGAGTAGATTTGCTGCCTTCTTGGCAGCAGATCGATCACCTTATCCATCCACCATAAGCAAAAACAAACAAACAAAAACAAAAAAAAAAACCTTCCCTCTACCACTTTTTCAGCATTGGTCTATAAGGCTCTTTTTATACAGCTGCAAATGATAACGCACATTCTCATTTCTTGCTGGTGCATCATGGAAGTTACAGTCCCAAACATAAATCCCAAGCAGGAGAGAAAGAAACTATTTGTGATGTTTACTGCCTGCTAGCAACCTTCAGGCTTTAGGGAACAGAAGAACAAAAGATTGCCAAATCAGTTTCCAAGTGATTTTATATGCCTAGTTTGCTTGGGCAAATCACATGTTATTTTATCTATCTAACAATAGCATCAACAACTACTACCACCAATTATTAAAACTGGTATTGACAACATCTGTTATTCTCCTCTGGTGTTAATAATAAATTATTGCTGTTATTATTAGATACATGTATGTGCTGTGGTTGGGACAGCAGCAACATTGACTGAAAAACTGCAAGAGTTTTAAACACAAATCACCTATCCACAGTCCTGTTGTGGTTTTCCTGAAAGGAACAATGAGGCAATTAAATACAGATCCTCCAGTGATGCTCCTCTGTACCTGTGTGGTGAAGTGAACTATCCTCACTGAATAAAATAGCATTTGTTTCAGTGGCACTATAACAGCATCAATATGTAGAATCATTGGCCCAGGACAGACCTCCCCAAAAGGGCAGCTTGCCAGTGGCATATTTCCCTCAGTAGGGAAGCCACAGCTACCAAACCACACGGCTTACCTCCAGAGTAAAAAGAACCCAGCATTTCCAGGTTCTTTTTACAGTGCCGGAGTGATGTCGTGAGTGTGCCACTAGCGCATTCACGATGTAAGTGATGCACGGTGCCATGCAGATGCTGTGCAGCTCTTATGTCACAATGGATGCCGCCATTAGTACGTTCCCACTCCATACTAGGGTTAGGAAATGTGTGGTTGGTGCACAGTCCTTAACCCTAGTATTGCCGCCGCCACACCACAGTGCCTGCCTGTATTGGGCCATTGTTTTTGCTTAGCAGAATGCCTGTAAGTTATGTTTTCTGGCTTAGAAGAGTTCCCTTCATTGCCCACTTTTACAGTGCAGTCCTATGCATCTTTACTCAGGCGTAAGTCCAAGAGAATTCAGTGAATGTAATACCCAAGTACAGGTTTGTAGCACTAAAGTGAAGCATCTCCACCAAGGAAAGAATTGATTAGTCTTAATTAAGAAAAAATGATAAGGAGAGGAACATAAAATACAGAAGGCTGGGCCTGTCTTGTCTTGTTTAATTCTTTAAAAAATAAATCCAAATAATTAGAATGCACTAGTCCTTTATTATATTATATTTTAATATATTTTGTTTTAGATGGTTACATGAATGCAATGGTTCCAGATCTCATTGGGATGCCAGAGCCATTACCCAGAGGTCTTTCTCATCAGCCGCCCCAAGACTGTGGAATGACCAGCCAGAAGAGATCTGACAGCTAAATCAGCTGTTGGAATATAAAACACACTTGAAGACCTCTTCCAGCAGGCCTATCTAGGTAGTTTTTAATCATGAATTTTATATTTAATTATTATCCTATGTATTATAAATATTGTGTAGATATGCATCTTAATGTGTGTATTTTATGCAATGTTTTAACTATATTGTAACCCGCCTTGAACCGTGAGGACAGGCAGGAAAGAAATAGAATTTATTATTATTATTATTATCATCATCATCATCATCATCATCAGAGGCAGTATATTCCACATGAATATATTGCAATGTGTGAGAATAAGGCTGCTGTCCTCCAACTTCCTTGAATTTCACTGCCATTAAATAAAAGTGCTTGTTGGTTTTTATTTTCCCCCACCTTTAAAAAAAAAAAAATCTGTTTCCTCTTTGTGAAACTGTTAATATAGTGACGCCCTGATCTGAAGTTGCCTGTAAACTCTTAAAACCACAGTTAATTGCAAAAGATGCCAATTTAGATTTTACAACATTCTCCACATCAGAATGCATGCTAGGCTGTTTATGGTAAGCAGCAAAGCTTATGGAAACTGTTCCCTCCCCTTGCTGCCCTCCAGTGTGTTACTGAAATGCACCCAGAGATAATGCAAATGTGATCATTAATTCCTGGCGTCAAAGGTGGTTATACTAGCAGCATTCAATGTCATGGCAAAACTGTGAAAATAAGGTTACTTCTCACACCATGGTTACATGATTTCAATTATAAAAGAAAATAAAAAAGGTGTTTCTGACCCTATATGGGCGGGGGGGGGGGGGTGGAGGAGGGAGAGGGAGAGGGAGAGAGATTGTACGTAAATATATCACATTTAAACACTTAGCAGACATCATAATACTGTCAGTGAATGTAGTCGATTGAAAATAGGAGCAACTATATTCTACAGAAACAAAGCAATTACTGTACAGTAATAGCATAATTTTAAGAATATACATCGTATTGATTGTTACTCCCAAATAAGTGTGCATAGGATTGTCATCTCAACCTAAGTCTGTCCCAGAGCCTGGGAGGCATTCATTATAAATGTTACTTAAATTGAAGCTCTGGGTCAAATCATTTACAAATAACTATTGACTCTTAATTAATTATTTTCCTAACAATTCAAGTAAGTTATATTATGCTTGTAACCTGGTGATGGATAACACCACTCCTTTAGAAGTGCAACTGTAATGTCTAGCTACTTTTATAGTTGTAGGGCTGGAAAAGAAATGGTGGAGGATTATTACATGGTTTCATGTATTGGCTCATATTGGGCCTTGTTTTGCTGCCTTATCTTCTCATGTGGTGGCTGAGGTGATTATAGACAAACAATCCAACATTTCACCAGTGAGCACCAGGACACACGTGACCAACCAAGACCACAATGTGGTCGAGATAGCAAAAATTATTAATGTCGAAAAAACAACAAGCTCGGAAAGAATGCAGCACTTTGTTTTTGATGCACCTACAGAAGCGGGCAAGATTCTGCCCCTTCTCTCCTCTCCCACATGCAGTTAATGGAGCATCCGTTACTGTGGCACTTTTCAATAAGTTTGCAGCAACTGCAGTAAGCTGAGGATTAAGGGCAAAAGTTGAACAAGGAGAGAGAAACTGGGACATTTTAAATATAGTTGGGGGGAAAATGGGATGACAGAGCTTTAATTGGGACTGCAGTGTCCCTGACATTAATGCAGTGTCTAAAGCAAAAGAACAATGCAAGTGCTCTTCTTGTCATTGTTATTGCTCATCTTTTCAAATACAGATGAATGGGCTATTTTAAAAAATGGAGCAGCAGCAGAGCTCGGGTGTTCTGTGGTTGGCAGTGGAAAGGTGTGGCCCTTAGAAGGCTTGCAGTGGTGCTGAATCCAGATACCACCTCTGATTAAATTGGAGTGGGGGGGAGTATGTAGTAGCCACTGCAAGGTCATCATGGAGGGAATAAATAATGGATAGGAAAAAGTAGAAGCATTGGTGTGGGGCCACCACAGTTCCTTGATCCCCTTGCATGTTGCTGTTATATGCCTTCAAACTCATGCTGACCTATGAAGATCCTATTCTATGGTTTTCTTGGCAGCAGTGATGCCCCTCTCCCCCATTGATACACACACCACACTGTTTTTTTCTGAGTTGGGGCTGGTACAGATTGACAAAAAGGGGGGCCCAGAGATGCCCCTTTCTGCTCTAGATGGAGGCCGCAGCAGGCAAAGCCCTACTTTGCCCTGCTAAAGCCAGGAGCAGGTTCTTTCTACCCACTCGTGTGCAACTATAATGTCCACACGGTGCAATGCTGTTTGGGCACTGCGCCATTGCACACCCTGTATGGACAGGCGCGTGCAATCATGACACCCATGCACAAATAGTAGGGCTAGGTGCATGTGGACACCCAGCCCTACGGAACCCTACTTTTGGCCCCAGACTAGTGCAAAGTGCTGGTCTGTACAGGGCCTTAGTTCCTTGGTTTTAACTGCAAGGAGTTGTAAAATACATTTGTGATAGAGCATGATGATCTGCTCAGGTTGCCAGGGCAAGACTATATCCTAGACTCTGTAGTTTTAGTACCAAAACCTGACATCTAGGGACCACCTCTTCTGACGTCAAAGGAGGCAGGCCCTGGTGATATCACTAAGCATATCTTAAGCATCAACCACAGTTGCACAGAGTTATGTTGTGTGTCTTGGAAGTCAGGGATCTGGGAGTCCATGTAGACCACAAGTTGGACATGAGTCAACAGTGTGATGCGGCAGCTAAAAAGGCCAATGCAATTTTAGGCTGCATCAATAAAAGTACAGTGTCTAGATCAAGAGAAGTAATAGTGCCACTGTATTCTGCTCTGGTCAGGCCCCACCTGGAATATTGTGTCCAGTTCTGGGCACCACAATTCAAAAAGGACATTGAGAAACGAGCGTGTCCAAAGGAGGGCGACTAAAATGGTGAAAGGTCTGGAAACCTTGCCCTATGAGGAACGACTCAGGGAGCTGGCGATGTTTAGCCTGGAGAAGAGAAGGTTAAGAGGTGATATGATAGCCCTGTTTAAATATTTGAAAGGATGTCATATTGAGGAGGGAGCAAGCTTGTTTTCTGCTGCTCCAGAGAACAGGACACAGAACAATGGATGCAAGCTACAGGAAAAGAGATTCCACCTCAACATTAGGAAGAACTTCCTGACAGTAAGGGCTGTTCAACAGTGGAACACACTCCCTCGGGGTGTAGTGGAGTCTCCTTCCTTGGAGGTCTTTAAGCAGAGGCTGGATGACCATTTGTCGGGGATGCTTTGATTGGATTTCCTGCATAGCAGGGGGTTGGACTGGATGGCCCGTGCGGTCTCTTCCAACTCTATGATTCTATGATGTTTATCACACTATGCTCTTAAAGAGGTACTATTCCAGTGTGACTCCTCTAGCAGCCTCCTGTTGCATGCTGGGATTGGCAGTTTTAAGGAGCTGAACTTCTCTGCCTGAGAATTCTAAATACCCCTCCTTAAAACTGCCAATCCCAGCATGCAACAGGAGGCAGCTAGAGGAGTCACACTGGAATAGTACCTCTTTAAGAGCTCGTCTGATAAACACCTATGATTCTGTGGCGGGTTACAAACCGCCATATAGTACGCGACGAGTGCGTACTAGGGTTAGGAAGGGGCAGTGCTTCCGCACCCCCTAACCCTAGTACACGCTCCGCATGCACAAAATGGCGGCAGCCGTTCCACACGGCCACCGCCATCTTGACGTAGCAGACGCACTAAGTCTGCACATCGCGCCCCGGAAATGATGCTGCGAGTGTGTGACTAGCGCCTCGCGGCGTCTCTTCCAGGGCCTGAGAAGGAGTGCGATTTCCGCGCTCCTTCTCTGCAGCGTCCGGGAGCTGCGCGGTTTAAAGGCTGCGGATCCCGGACGCTGCAAGCAGAGGCAGAGCCAGATCACCGCTTTTCGGCGGTCTGTAACCCGCCTATGATTCTATAATTGTGGCTGGACTCATGCTCCAGGCATCTGTATGAGGGGTTGATCAAAACAGGATGGATGCATCTAGCAATGAGCCATTTTATTTACAGAGAGAAATGCATTGATGTCTTAAATGTATCCCAACTTCCCCTTGTGTATCTGACTTCTGAGCTGGGATGATGTTTGACAGTAATCCCTTCATTGTCTGAAAATGAAAGGTGGCAGTGGTGATGAGTGTTTTTGGAAACTCCCCATATGAGGCTGCCTGAGGCTGCTGTTACATTGCAGAAATAAAGCATTTTGATACCACTTTAACTTCCATGGCTCAATGCTATGAAATGCTAGGGTTTGTAGTTGGTTGTGGCACCAGAGCTCACTGACAGCAAAGGCTAAATACCATATATACTCGACTATAAGTCAACCTCATGTATAAGTCGAGGACAGGTTTTGGGGACAAAATTATGGATTTTGATATGACCTCTGGATAAGTCAAGGATAAAACTTAGGAGCATGTAACAAAGGATCTAAAGGATGAGGGAAATGGAAAAAATGCTGAAGAATTTACAAAATCCCAGCAGGCATAACTGTTTGTGCTCACCCTAAGGCTGGATGGATGAGAGAATAAAGCAGGGTCAGTGCTTACAGGACAGATTACACTCTTGCCTTTCACCAGGAGTGGGTTCCTTTTTTTTTTTTTAGAAGAGTTAAAGTAAAGTACTTACATTGACCCATGGATAAGTTGACTCAGTTTTTTAAGTCAATTTTTGACCTAAATTTCTAGACTTATACATCAGTATATAGTATATACAGTATATACAGTATCTCACAAAATTTCAAATTCCAGAATTCCGTCACACCGAGTCATGGCAGCCAAAATGATATCAAACTGCTTTACTTCTGCAGTGTAGATACACCCTGAGGCTTGACTGCATGAAGGAAAGTAATGTTCCTGCCCCATGCCTGCACTGAACAGTTTAGATGACACACAGGGCCAGAATGGATGAAACACTGGTCCACCATGCACTCCAGGGAGATTCTCAGAAGTCTGAATCAGGCCAGAAACTGCAGAGAAGTCCCTGAGTGTGGACTGCGGGGGGGGGGGGGGAGCTTTGGCAGGAGGGTGAAGAGGCCAGAAGAGGTGCCCTGGGTCATTGAGCCCACTGGCCTATCCCCACCTAGAAATCCCAGCTCTCACCACAGCAATCACTTTCAGGTTTGTGCAGGTTTTCTAGTGCATACTGTTTTTATGCCAGGATAGGAGGTGGGTGTATCTAAACACTTGCCAGTATCAGCCCGTTTTATTTACTTGTTTATTTATTTCCAAGATTTGTATCCCACCTTTCCCCTGCAGTGGGATTCAAGGTGGGTTACAATATATTAAAAAATACAAGGTTAAAACATTGAATACAAAAGTTAAAAATAAACACTACTAACTAAAACATAGATAAAAACAGCCTAATTCAAAACAACAATCATCATAAAACATTAAACATTAAAACATTAAAGCAGCACTCATCAGATAAAATCTAACCACCAAATGTCTGCCTAACTAAAAATGTCTTCAGTTGCCGGCGGAAGGAAAACAGGGAGGGGGGGGCAACCCGAGCTCACATGGCAGGGAGTTCCACAATCTGGGAGCAGCCACAGAAAAGGCTCTCTCCTGAGTCCTCACCAACTGTTGTGGTTATGCAGCTTGTCCTTCCCGTGAATCCGGAAGGGCCAATGATAAGCTGGGTTTTCCCCATCAGTGCAGACATGGCCTGAGTCTTATAATCTTCAGTGGCAGGCTTTCGTTCCATCCCCCACCCCCCACCCTCACAGGAGGGCGGTAAAGACATGGGAGAGAGGCTTCCCAGTAGATATTCCGAGGGTATGGCATTCCCTCCCAAGGGAGGCTCGGCTAGGCCCCCTCACTGCTCTCTTTTCATTGTCAGGCAAAGACCTCCGTATTCAAATGGGCCTTCAGTCTTTAATTGGTTGGGGTAGAAGGAAGTGCAAAGGTAGTGCTACTTTCTATATATAATGTTCCCTTACTTGCTGTGTTTTTAGTTGCTTTTAAATTAATGTTTTAATTAGATCTATTGCTTAATGTTTTTAAAACATTTGTACAAACATCATTTTCGCTATTTTGTATTATATTGTAAGTCACCATGGGGATTGTGTTGGGAGAAAGGTGAGATATAAATCTAATAAATAAATACACACACATGCACACACACAGAGAGGGGGGCTGCACCCATGGTGGTGCTTGCCTGCTTCTGTCCATGCATTAAACCTTGACTGTAGGATGCTCGTCACAAATGAACTGTCAGATCATTACTACGTTTGATGCAGTATAATCTGTCTTGAAATGAGAATTGGCCCAGCCAGGCTCAGCTTTCTCTTCTGCTGCGGCAGCAGCTAATGCACTGTTTGAATATGCATTCATGGAGATTCACCTCCATTTGGAACCCAGAGGGAGTACAAGTTAAGAGCAGATTTTCCGAATTAGCATGTCGAGAGAGGGAAGGGGCCCTTCATTTGGGCTGCTGCAGATGCCGCTCCCTCTTGTTCATTACAATTGCATTTCATCAGCTTTATGATGTCCACATGTCAATTGAGTGTGAGGATTTTGCACACAAAAGAGCCTGGGGGAAAACGACTTCACCAGCTAATCAGCTGATTATCATACCTCAAATGGGCTGCAGTGTGCAGGCTCCAAACACTGGATCAGCGAGAGCAGAATTGAAGATTAAGACAGAAGAGAGAGAGAGAGAAAGACTTTACAACCCAGTTTAAAGAAATCGAAGAAGGAATTTGTCAGGGATACAGAGAAATGCAAACACAGCCAGGACAAAATGCTTTGAAAGCAACCAAGGGCAAACGAATTCAAGTGATGGATGCCTTTCAGCCAGAGGTGTAGGAGGGCGAAAGGTTAATTAACTTTATTATTTGCATGTTTATACCCAGCTGTGTGAAGCTCACACCAAGACATCTCTGGGTTACTTTTATTTATTTATTTCAACACTTCCTAGAGGATTCCAAGCCAGCCCTAGCTAAGTAAGTGGGATTCCTCTGATCCAGGATGCTCATTTGGTCAAACTCCAAGCTCTCCCTAGCTACAAGCTCACTTTAGGATCCCCTGGTGCTCTGATACAGACCAACTTTGAGTGGCTGTCATGAATGTCGTGTGTGTGTGTGTGTGTGTGTGTGTGTGTGTGTGTGTGTGTGTGTGTTCTGTGTATGATTTCCTAGTAGCCACCTTAAAGGACCTGACTGTGTTAGTTCGCATGCATGTCTTTCTTTAAACAGATGATAGCTATGTGAAAAGACGGGTCAAAAACAGAGATCTGTAAGAGCTAATATGTAATGGTTTGAGTGGGCTTTCCACACACACACACACACACACACACACACACACACACACACACACAGAGAGAGAGAGAGAGAGAGATTCTTTTTCTCTGAAATTTACCAAAGTTTTATCCTAGCTCCCTGGAGTCCTCCTCAAGTCTATCTCAAATGCAGTTAGAGCTGGGGCTGTCTATTGCTTCACAGAGCGTCTGCCTTACGCTTTCATCAGAGTAGTCTAACTCACACAGATGCACTATTTAACAATGCCATCCCCTGCTTTCATCAGGAGGGGGAAGGTTGTGGAGCTGAGCCCTGAAGAATAAGGGGGGGCAGGTCCCCAGCGATTGGCGAAAGCTGAACATCGGTGCCAGTTTCCATCTGTCATGATAGCCTATCTCCGAACCTTCAATCTGTCAAAAGCTTGCAGCCTAGCTGAAGGCTCCAGGAGATTTGGTGCACTAAACACATTTGACAACAGCATTATCACTGGAAGGAGCCAAGCAAAATGCCATCAATGTGTTAATTGTAGCCGGCTATGTAAAGTGTCACTTCCCATATCATTTGACTCCCAGCTTTGCTGATTCTGCAGCTCCTTAATTTTTCTATACTTTCCAAATGTATGGGTTGGTCATGTAAAGGGTGGGAGAAGAGGAATTCTCTTTTTATGTGAGCTGGATGTTTTTGCTGCCTTTGTATAAAGTGTATCATTTTATTTGGAGAAATACAACACCTTGGATGTGCATGCATGGGGGGAGAACCATGACATTTTACATTAATATTAAATGGCCTGGATAAAGCAATTGGCTTTGGGTTGTTGTTGCTGCTGTAATTTTATATCTCACTGGAGATTTTCTTTTCTTTTTTTCTTTTGGCATGAGGAGGAGGTGAACTGTATATTCCTTAATAGCATAAATGATTCATTTTGCTGTTGTTACTCCAAAACACCCTTGTGTTGAAAGCATGGAGGTGTGTGTATCTATATGTTCCACATTTACATTTCTGGATGTTTTCTTCCATCATGACAGAAGAATAGTTTTGCAATTAAAACATTTGAAAAGTACATAAAAGAATGAAAAATCTCCCTAGAAGGTATGCAATGCAGAGCTTTTTTTTAAAGCACCCAGCAGCTAATATTCAATTTCAGCTACAACCAGTGCCAGGTGTTAAATTTCTCTAGTTACTGTCACTAATGCAAATGAGATTCTTTTTCTGCTCATAAAAAATCAAATCCACATTAGAAATTAGCTATAAAATGTAATGACTTAAATGCTACAGTGTTTTACAAATCTCCTTCCGTTACTCTGGCAGATAATGCTATAAAACAAGGGAAGGATAATAAACCCTGCTAGAAAGTTGAGTTATTTAAAGGTCTTTTGTGGCTGCTTACTTGGGTGCTTGATCTGTTCTTTCCCCCCTTCTGATTGTTGTAGAAATAAGCATTGCTATAATCTGATTTTTCTACCAGACTGTTTTAAAATGAGCAATAACTGACCTGTAAATTCTTAGTACCTGCAAAAATCCTTCACAAGTTTCCTAATCAATTTGCTTCTATGTGGCACCCTGGAGATGTAATGGGGCTTAAACAAATTCTTGGAGCCTGGTGAGAATTTCTGATGCTGCTAGATGCTAAATATGTGCTAAATGTACCAATCTTCATCAAAATTACTTATGGTATAGATCTCTGTTTTTAAACTGATATGTGGTTTCAAAAACAAGTCGGTAAAAGGCAAAATCTGCAAGCCAGACTGGTTGAGAGAAGACAAACCAATATCTTGTCTATATTAAAATGCCTTTAAAAACAACAACAACAAACAATTATCAGTATAGCACACAGCAATAAAGATGGAGGCAGGAACTGGAAGCTTTGTATTTACTCCCCTATAGGTCCAGCAGATCTTCACTGGTGTCTTCTTTTGTCAGGTTGTATAGCATAAGGCATTGTGTTAAAATCACAATGTGGCTGAAATGGAAGGAATTTTTCCAGAGTAAAGGAAGCTGTGGTTAAACTTTGTATTTCAGCAATCTTGTTTGGAACACTGGCATGTTGGTCATTTTTCTTTTTTTACCCATTGGTTTAGGAAAGTACCAAAGGAAATGTCTAGTGATTTGATATGACTCTCATCCCCGCGGTTAAGTACCCTTTTCTCTGCAGTTGAAAAGGTGTGAAGCACTTACTATTTAATATAGCGATATATTAAGAGAGCCTTTGTATTATAGTGTGTGGTTTATATATAGCACCATGATCCGTAATGGGGCCTGATAACCTAGAAGACAAGAAAGAGGTCATCATACTCTTTGGAGTCTTTCCCCCCCCAAATGCAGTCATCTCAAGGCATTTACACACATTATTGTGGTATCCAGCCAGGGTTTACTCCATGCATATGTTTGACAAACAGTCTGTAAATAAAGTAAAAGTTAAGCATGTGCCTTCAAGTTGCCTGTCAATTTATGGTAACCCCCTGAATTTCTTAGGGTTATTTTAGGCAAGAGATGCTCAGTGGTGTCTTACCTTTGCCTTCTTCTGAACATGGCTTTATCTGGGACCCCCTTTCAATATCTTTTGTTAACAAGGTCTGCCTCAAGTGTTAACTCAAGATATAAAACCATAATAATAATAACAATAACAATAACAATAATAATAATAATAATAATAATAATAATAATAATACCTAAACACTGAAACATTAACAATTACACCATCAATTAACCCTTCCCTTAAAGGCACTGGAGTGGGAGCAAAAACTTTTCTGTTGCTTCTTTCTGCCTGTTTGTGCCTGGAGCAGATTGAAGGGCAGCATGCAAGCCCAGCCACCCAACCTGCCAACTTTTGCTTTGACTCCTGTCATGTGAGTTTTCCACTCCAGGGAAGAGGTGGACTGAGCAACCTTCAAGTCTTCAAGCTTTCACAGACCCTTTGTGAGGACTCATGACCCTCCAGGGATCTCCAGACCACAGGTTAAGAACCACTGGCATAGAGCATCTGTTATTTCCTGGTGATCTCCCTTCCGAGTACGAACCAAACCTGACCCACCTTGGCTTCTGAGATCAGATGGGATCTGGTGCCTTCAGAGTAAGCTCAGCTAATGCCAGATGGATGAGTATATCTCTCTCTTTAATGCGTTTGGCCAATGGTCATCGCAAAAATCAAAGTAATATTACAATACACATAAAATTTCCATAAAAACAGTATACAACAGATTGTACCAAATAGCTAAAGTTAACAATTATGGATAACTTGGATAACATGAATATGTTAAAAGATTCAGAGTTGGGCCCTTTTAGATCAAATTGTCCCCATTACAGGAAACAGCAATCTCTGCTATTTATTTCTCCCTAGTCTTTTCAGCAGCCAGAGCAAACAAAGCTATGTGCCAGGTCACATATTTATCTGTGTCCATAAGGAGGTAAAGTACCTTTTCTTGAGAGTTCGAAAAGATTTTATTATTGATTAAAGGTAAAATAAAACTCTCCCTAGGATCTTTATACAAAGGGCAACAGATTAAGTAATGTACCAAATCCTCTGAATAGGGGCAGCCAACAATACATCTCCATTTTTTGGAACTTTTTTAAGCCTCCCATCTCTTTCAGCTGAATCAAACAAGCCTCAGTTCTGTGAAGGCTTGATGCAACTGGGTGAAAGTGAGGTTGTCAAAATAATCTGGGTGATCACAGAATTGTCTGAGGCTATAAGATGGATGATGTGCATGATGTGCATCTTTTACAAACATGCTGTTGTTGCTATCTTATTCATTTATGTTCTACATTTCCCCCCAATAGTGGGACTCAAGGTGGCTTACAAATTTATAAAACCAGTAGACATGAAAAACCATACAAAACTATCAGTAAAATATGCAAGTCATTTTTTAAAAAAACCAATCAAGCTACAAAGTTAAAACCACTTTTTTTGGCACATTTTAGTGTGAAATAAATGTATGTGTTGAAAAAATGTAAAGTTTTCATGTCTGTGTTGCAATTTTGTGAATACTTATTCAGAAAAAATGAGTTATATCAGGGGTGGAAATTATATGACCCTCTGGCTGCTGTTGGACTTCAACACCCAGCATTCCTCACCACTGGCTATGGTAACTATGCTGGGAACTGCATTCCAACATCATCTAGAGGCCCACATGATTTCCATCCCTGAACTAAATCCAGCTGTGAATTCCAAATATAGTAACCCCATAGAATCAATTGGACTTACATGAGTGTTGCCTTAATAAGTCCCATTTATTCAATAGATCTACCCTAAGACTCACAATTAGATTTAGCCCAACAATACCCACAGACTTCAACAGGTCTTACTTTTTGACAAGTACACATAGGATTGCGGCCTACATAGAAGTCCTAGAAGTACTTAGTTATGTTGTGTGAACTCAGTACCCTGTGGCCAGCAAATTTTCTGTAGTAACAAGTGATGTTTTTCTCAAGAAATACATATGTGCCTACCATCTCAGATTTGTCACTAGAAAGTTTCACACAGGCCATCAAAAAATGTAAGTCATATTTCTCCAGGACCTTCATGTGGACCTCTTCATGTTGTTGAAATGCAACTGTCAGCATAGTTAATATAAGCAAAAGTGAGGAATGCTGGGAACTGCAGTCCATCATGGACACCCCCTGCTTCCCACCACTCATGTAACCCATTCATTCTCAGCCATTTGACTAAGGAGCTTATCACACAGGCCTTTGGGAATGGTCCCAGCGCGGAACAAAAGTGGGCAGGATGGGAATGAAAAAGCTATCACCTGTTTTAGCACATGCAGGAACGCTGCTGATACTACCGGAAGTGCCCGTTCTGTTCCACATCTGTCCTAGAGAGAGCAATTTTCAGGAACACTTCTGAACAGGTGATGACCCCGTTCCGTTCCTACCCTGACCCTTTTTGTTCCACACCAGGACTGTTCCTAAAGGCCCGTGCGATAAGCTCCTAAAATCAAGAGTAGTGTGTAAATGAGTCACCTTTCTCCAGATCTTTTGATGGCAGAGCTGGGCAAAATGATCTTCCAGATACTGTTTGATTATGACTCCAATCATCTCTAACTTGCATAGATCATAAGAGATTATGGGAGCTTTAGCCTAAAAGGATCTGGAGGGCCATGGCTGCCCCATCCTAGTTTAAGGAATCCAATGTTAATTCCAGTTTAGTGTTTCCCTTAGCCCACGGGTCCCACTTTTAAAAATAAGTTTCAGACAGGAATGCATAATGTATGAAATGAAATTTGAAATATCCTTGTGTGTTTTGTTTGATGCATCTATATCAAGTGTGGATAACTGCATAGCCTCCAACAGTCCTGATTTAGTAGTCCTGATTAATCCTTATTGGCAATCCCACTTTTTCAGCTGCTGTTAAAATGTTTCTCTGTTATCCTCCTCTTTTGTTTCATGTTACTTCAGTTGCTGCAAACTAAGTTCAAAATGCAGAAAAATGGCTATATGATTGCAATGGTGCCACTAGGGAGTATGGGGGGGTATGAACTGCACCGAGTGACACCCAGTGGGGGGGTGTCACCCAGTGGGGTGGTACACCCAGGGGGTGGCTGCCTTCTGAGTCCCATGTGACAACCACCATGTGGGACTCAGAACGCCTCAGAGGTAAGCGGCAGCTGCCTTCTGAGAGGACCGAGCGTGCCACCCACCTCGCCATTCTACTTATGAATAGAATGGTGCCATGGCAGCTAGGTGGGAGAAATGCCTTTTTGGCCCTGCCCTTGGAAGCTCCACCCCTCGAATCCCCACACACACACCAGGTGACATCTCAGGCAGGGATGCCACTATATGATTGCATCCCTACTCTCACATGGGTCAGTCCATGCAGTAGAACCAAAACTCCCTATAGGAAAGCAGATTCTGATAGATACATAGTTGTCACAAGCATCTATTGGCTGACTCCTGACATGGTGACAATTTCTCCTAGCCCTCCCTATATGCCTTGGTATTGTGCAACATTTAAAGTTGTGCAACATTCTGTTTTGTACTTTTCCCCTCCATCTTTGAGGAAACCTCTGTAGGCTTTTTAGGGAAGATGTGCAGTCTTCCAGAAAACTGGAAATTCTGTAACTTTCTTCAGAAAGTCGCCTCATTTCCCATCATTCGTTTCCTCATCTGTTTGTGGGAAACAAAGTTCCCAAGTGTCTTAGAACTATGGGAAACATAATACTGTTTTTCCCCAACATA
Source organism: Sceloporus undulatus (assembly GCF_019175285.1). Lineage (NCBI taxonomy): Eukaryota > Metazoa > Chordata > Lepidosauria > Squamata > Phrynosomatidae > Sceloporus > Sceloporus undulatus. The sequence goes on from NC_056522.1 coordinate 205,852,770, forward strand.
TCTTGGGAATGGAAAAATTACCATCACCATATCTATTATATCTCAGATATGTACCATCAGCTCTGAGTGTGACAACAACCACCCCTTTTCTATTAAAAACATCACTCAAGATCCCGCATTGGCAGAGGTATCTGTTTTACACAGCTACATCTCCCAATTCCAGCCCTCAAAAACTCACCTAGTAAGCAGACCAGCTCCTCCCACTTAACACAATCATCTCTGTTTTGTTGGAGATTAGTAGGGTGAGCAGGGATTAATCCAACTATTTCTCTGGAGCTGAATGCATTGTGACAGGCATCTGCAGAGACCTTGGGAGGTCTATGTAAATAACATCCTTGCAGTGAGTCCATCACACACACACACACACACACACACACACACACACACACACACCAATTCTCCAATAAGGTATAAATGGCCACGTTGGGGGAGCTGTGTTGCTTACAAGATGAGTTGGGGAAGATTTTGCTCCATGTGTGGTCAGAACAGAAATCTTACTTACACAATGTTCATAAAAGTTATCTTAATTCATTAACAGGATACTAGCCATTAATCATATCCAGAAAGAAAGTGAAACTAATAAGTCTAGTTTACAAATTATAAAATCTTAGAATCTTGGACCTGGAAGAGACTCCAGGGGCCCTCTTGTTCAACCCTCTGTTGTGCAAGAATATACAAATAAAGCACCCATGAAATATGCTACTCTGACCTCTGCTTAAAGATCTTCAAAGATGGAGAGTCCACCACTTTCTGAGACAGGCTGTTGCACTATTGGGCAGCTCTCACAGTAAAAAGTTCTCACTAATGTTTAGGTGGAATCTCTTTTCTTGAACCAATCTTGAACCAATCTATTGGTTCAAAACATTTCTTAGAAAGACTAGATTGGATGATAATGAACTCAGAACAAAGAATTCCTGTGTGGAAATTAATCAGTGGAAAACTGCCCTAGCTTCAAGAGTGTATTTGTGATAGTGCTGTCATCTTTGCAAAAAGGTTATTCCCTTTCCACAAACATCTTTTGAATTCATAGAATCATAGAATAATAGAGTTGGAAGAGACCGCAAGGGCCATCCAGTCCAACCCCCTGCCATGCAGGAAATCTCAATCAAAGCATCCCCAACAGATGGCCATCCAGCTTCTGTTTAAAGACCTCCAGGAAAGGGGACTCCACTACACTCCAAGGGAATTTGGTCCACTGTCGAACAGCCCTTACTGTCAAGAAGTTCCTCCTAATGCTGAAGTGGAATCTCTTTTCCTGCAGCTTGCATCCATTGTTCCGGGTGCTGTTCACTGGAGCAGCAGAAAACAAGCTTGGTCCTCCCTCAGTATGACATCCCTTCAAATATTTAAACGGGGCTATCATATCACCTCTTAACCTTCTCTTCTCCTGGCTAAACATCCCCAGCTCCCTAAGTCGTTCCTCATAGGGCATGGTTTCCAGACCCTTCACCATTTTAGTTGCCCTCCTTTGGACATGCTCCAGTTGCTCAACATCCTTTTTGAATTGGGCTATAATGAAACATAGGAGATATGTATGCAAAAATAACATAACACACATATTGGGCTGTGTAAACAACAACAACAACAACAACACAACAACCAAGGAGTATTTTGCCACACTACCATGAATCAAAATCTGTTCATATCATATGCCACCAACTTTATATGAAACAGTTTGTAATACCTTCCATTTTCAATATATACCTTTCTTAATATATAAATACTTTGAATTGAATGCAAGGCATTGATAGACTAAAATGGAAAAAATGCTTGCAATACATTGTTTTTCATTAATTATTTGCTCAGATATGTGTACAATTCCAAGGAAACATATTAATCATGTTTCTTCTCCTAACTGATATCATACCTTCATGGTTAGTAATTTGGCACTTTGTTTAAAAAAATCCATTATTTATGTCCAGAAATGTAATTATAACTTTCCCCCTGATGGATCTAAATTAAAGTCTTCTTTTGTTTCAGTTCTTTATTTAGAGCAAGGGTGGGAACCATATTTTGGGCACCATAATTCAAGAGGGACATTAGCAATAGCAGCTTCATTTATATACCCATTCATACCACACTAAACAGCCTCTAAGTGATTTACAACTGTGGGCTAATAGCACCCAACAAGCTGGGGACTCATTTTAGCAACCTCAGAAGAATGCAAGCCTGAGTCGACCCTGAGCCCCTGGCTGGGATTGAACTCTCAACATTGTGGTTTGTGAGTGACTGGCTGCAGTACTGGCATTTAAACACTGCGCCACCAGGGCTCACATTGACAAGCTGGAGCGTGTCCAAAGGAGGGCAGTCAAAATGGTGAAAAGGTCTGGAAATCACCAAGCCCTATGAAGAGAGGGTATGTTTAGCCTGGGGAAGAAAAGGTGAAGGGGTGACATGATACTTTTGTTTGAATATTAGAAGGGATGTCATATTGAGGGAGGACCAAGCTTGTTTTGTGCTGCTCCAGAGAACAGAACTCTGAACCATGGATGCAAGCTACAGAAAAAGAGATTCCAGCTCAACATTAGGAGGAACTCCCTGACATTAAGAGCTGTTGGACAGTGGAACACACTCCTTTGGAGTGTGAAGGAGTCTTCTTCTTTGGAGGTCTTTAGACAGAGGCTGGATGGCCATCTGTCAAGGATGCTTTGATTGTGAGTTCCTGCATGGCAGGGGGTTGGACTGGATGGCCCTTGGGGTCTCTTCCAACTCTGTGATTCTATGATTCTATGTGGCTTCAAGATAATGTCCTGAGCTTTCTCCTACAGAGTCTCCCTATGGTCATTTAATGGTCAGTGGGGAATGGTGGGACATTGAAGAGCCATGTGGCTATCTTTCTATAATCAGGTGCACAATGATGACATCATTATTTAAGACCTCCAGAAGACCCTTGGAGAGATTAATGAGGATGCATTTGCTCTTCTGTCTCTAGCTGTAGGGATATAGCCAAACATTTCTCTGATGACCTTCATTCATCACCAGCCACTAAATGGCCATTTGGGGGACACGGGAGGAATGTGAGTTCAGTCCATTCAAAATAGTAAGGTAGTTAGTAAAAATAGACCAGATAGCCCTACAGTAAAGTTAAGACTCACAAAATGAAGAAAGGGAAAGCAGGACATGTCCATTATCTCCCATGTGACCATCCTGTTGTGCAGAGCCTGATGTAATCAGGTAGGCTAAAAGGTAAAGGGAACAGAGAGGAATCTAGTAGAACTTTTATGATTAACATATTAGTTTGTGGCATGAACTTTTGTAGATTTCAGTCCACTTCCTCAGAAGCATTGATGGAGTCAGTATTAGAGCCACAGAAATTTAAGAAATTCCATAGTTAAAGGTGTGGGATCAAAGTGTAACAAGATACAGAAAGATGCAAATAGTGACCCTGATCATAAACCTTTAAAGAATTGCATAAGATGGTGTCAAAGCACCCGCATACTTGAGCTCATGTGGACAGCAAGCCCCAGCGGACAAAATGGTGTGGGGCCCCACAGGCACCGCCGCTCACGGGAGCACACCACCATAGGAATCCATAGGATTTCAGCATACGCGGTTTTTCCCATACGTGGGGGAGTCCGGAACAGATCAGCTGTAAATAGGAAGGGGCCATTGTAATATGTTCTACTTACTGGAAATCAGTTCCCTGAGAGTAAGCTTTTTTTTAAAGGAGAATTCTTTTGTTACATGTGTAGTTGTGAAGAGCCTATATTAACATATGCAGTGTGCCACATTTTTAAACATGGCACTCCTGTATCAGCAATAAGAAAATGTGCATTTCCCTCCAGAGGATTTGGGATTCCTGTCTTTGCACATTCCACCTCCATACTTGGTCCCTTCCATCACGACAAAAGTCAGAGCATTGATTGCACTGGATGGTTTAAAATTTTCCAACCCTTGAACATTAATGGGAGTGGGATAGAAACTCTGTTCTTTGACTGTGGAGACGTGAAGGTAGAGAGGAAGCCTGGTATAACAGAGAGTAGCTTGGCTAGTCTAGGTAATTAAGGCAGGAATGACATTAGAACACAGTTTGGACAGGATGTGGCAAATTACTGTATCCCTTCTGTAAAAGGCCGCTCTTAACTCTGCTTCATCCGCTCTCTTGGGAACTCATCATCTTCACTAAAAGTCAAAATGGGATTTAGTACCTTCTCTCGCCTTCCTAATATATATCTACTTTATTGAAACTACATTTGTCAAAATGTACTAATTTATATCATTGTGAGGATGAGAGTGGGGAAGAAATGTCTGCACTGGATCTTATTCATCTACGTTTTGTAGTTTAATCCAACACTTGTATTTGGGAAATCTGTTTCATTCAGGGGGACTTCACAATATGTATAGTTTTCCAGTCTAACAGCACAATCCTATGCATATCTAGTCAGAAGCCTTATTGAGCTCATTGGGATTTACCTCTAGGTAAATATGTATAGGATTACATGCTAAATCTTTAAATGATACAAATGTTAAGCCTCTCAGTTCCTCCTTTCCATTTTTCTCTCTTTCCTTTCTCCTGTCTCCCATTGTTTGCAAAGGTGTATGTATTCCTAGAGTTCCCTCTCCTCAATATATGAAACAGGCAAACGGCTGTCCATCATGCATTTATTCCAAGTGTGTTACGAATGCAATACTCTCCCAGAGAATATCTCTTCCCATTGTCCACAATTTATCAATGTCAGGGTTCTTTATATTGTATTTCTTCTTTAGTTATTGAACTGAGGGCTCCCTCTTTTAAAAGGAGGTCCTTAAATCTCAGGTCTGTACTTAGTAATTTTAGGTTTTTAAGACAACATCTATTCTTTTTTTTTTTCAAAAGAAAGAGAAAAGGACTATATTTTTATTGGTATGTGTTCCACCCTATTTTTCTTCTATGCTATCCCCCACACACACACTTTCTACTCTTCTAGACCATTATAAAGTAAGTACCAAACGTATCCTGGGTAATTAGCCATTACAGTACTGTCACAGAGGGTTCCACAGTCAATACATAGATAATATGGGCAATGGTGAATGACAGTGCAGTCCAGACTTTTGGGATAATCAAGGACACATCCAGCTGTACCAGACATCTGTCAGACCCATGAATCATTTCAAGTAGCTTTTGTAATAGCAGGGCAACTCAAGCAGGGATAAACAATCCAGCAGTTTACAATTGCTGAGATCAGTACAGATTCAGCCATCAAGTATTCCCTTGCTCAGTACTACAGGCCTGTCAGACTGCATGGGAGGGATGGTCTGCACCTTTGTTGTTCAAAATGGAATAGGTAGCTATTGAAGATATTGAAAGCATGATCACTAGAAGAGGGGAGAGCGGCAAGGGAGGAGGAGAGGCAACAGAAAGTGGACAGAATAATAATGGTTATTCCTTGGAGGTCTTTAAACAGAGGCTGGATGGCCATCTGTCAGGGATGCTTTGATTTGGATTTCCTGCATGGCAGGGGGTTGGACTGGATGGCCCTGGTGGTCTCTTCCAACTCTATGATTCTATGATTCTATGATTCTATGGTGCGGAGAATATATCTTAATTGCAGTGCCCAAACCTAAACAAGGGTCTAGTGGAGGGAGGTATAACTTCACAACATAAGATCAGAATGTACATGGGCTAACTTTTGTAGTCTTGTATTTCCATCCTAGGGGATTATATATATCTAACATAATGCTAACAGAGGTATAGGAATATTGTAGCCCTCCAGATATTGTTGGACTGTAACTCCCAACAGTCCATCCTGTTGGCCAAAGGCTGGTGATCCCATTGCTACAGCGGTAGCAAATCCACTCTTGATTTTATGACTTCTCCCTCTGCAAATACTCTCATATTATACAAAAGCCATCCAGGAGCTCAGCTTTATTCCCCACAGGTTCTGCACCAGGATCACTCCTGTACAATCTGGGGCAAGTGTATAAAGAGCAGCCTTGAAACTGAGAGTAGATTTGCCACTCCTGTGGCAATGGATCCACTGGCCACCCTGACATTGGCTGTGCTGTCTGGGACTGCTGAGAACTACAGTCTAACAACTTTCAGAGGGTTGCACAATCCATGTACCCAGTCAGCCCAAAGCCACCTGCCCAGCCCAGATGTGCCCCACAGTCACCCACCAGCTACCCTGTTCATTGTGTAGATCTGCTCTCAGGAAACAGATGTGGAGCCTGAAACACCCATCCACTCACCCAGTTTCTTTCACCAGGGCCTGAGCTTGTTCTCAGAAGTCGTAATGACACAATTGGATACAAACTTGGCATACAAAATAATAAAAATACAGTAAGTTATAAAAGGCCACTAACATACACAACTTGTTGATAATATAATTGGGCCACGTAGTAATCATTATGGGTTATCAAAGAAGGGCACAGGACTTATTTGGCATATGCTGAATGAAGGAATGGTCATCATATTATTTTGTTTACGTAATCAAAGCAGTAGAGATGGCATTGGGTGGCATTTATTCCTGATTCATGCAACTGAGAAAGATAGGTAAATCTTATATACTATGTGTTTCTAGTACTAGGATTCATAACATGACATATGGGCCTTCTTAGAAAAATATTCACTAGATCAAGGAAGAACACAACGAAAACAAAAATAATGACCACTGAGAACCTATCTAAATTCAACCTAGACAATGAAGAAATAGAAATAGTAAAAGAGTTCTCACACCTGGGATCAAACATTGATAGAAACAGGGATTGCAGCCAGGAAATCAGAAGAAGATTAAGAATAGGAAATGTGGCTATGGAAAAAATGCAAAGATATACAACTGAGCACAAAAGTTAGAATCATACAAATCACTGTATTCCCTTTTACCGTGTGTGGATGTGAGAGATGCACAGTTAAGAAAGAAAATAAGAAGTAAATCAATTCATTTGAAATGCGGTGCTGGAGCAGTGTGCTGAGGATTCTGTGGACAGCCAAAATGACAAACAAGAAACAAATGGGTCTTAGAGCAGATAAAGGCAGAAATCTCCCTGGAAGCTAAGATAACAAAACTGAGGCTGTCGTCCTTTGGCCACATCATGAGAAGACATGAATAATTGGAAAAGACAATTATGGCACGGTACAGACCATGCAAATGCGCTGTTTTGGTGCTGATTTTAGGGTTAGGGACTGCACGGCAACCGCTTGATCCCTAACCCTAGCACGGCACAGTGGCATAACAATGGTGGCATCACATGTACACGGGCGCCACCATTGTTACATAACACAATGTATAGGACAGCTAAGAAGTTCTGCTTCCAAAAGCAATTGAGCAGCAAGATAAAAAAAAAATATGTAATGACGTTTGGATTTGACCGTGTAGCTTTGATATCCTGTGTGACATACAGAAAAGTTGTGGATTTATGAAAGAACATTTGTAGGGATATTATGGCCCAGTACAGACTGCCCAAAAAGGGTGGTCTGCTGGCGCCCTGGTTTGCTCAGCAAGGAAGCCACAGCAGACAAACCACGTGGCTTCCTCGCGGAGCAAAAAGAACCCGTGAAAAGTGGGTTCTTTTTGCGGTGCCATAATGACACCACAGTGCACCAATGGCGCACACGGAATGTCATTATGGTGCCACAACATGTGGATGCTAGGTGTCCATTGCGTCAAAATGGTGGTACCCATCTGTACAGGGTGCCGTCATTTTGCCATATGCTAGGGTTGTGGGGCATCTGTAAGAGACACCCCGTGTCATGACGTGCTATGGCGCCAGTATGTACCGGGCCTAAGCCAGAACAGACACTGAAGCACTTAGAGTATCTAGAGTCTCCTCCAGTTTTCTGTTTTTCAAAATATGTTATAGGGAAGAGAGATACAGTACTTCACTAAGATTACCCTACTCTTCCTTTGCAAAAACATTTACAGCCCTACATTTTCAGACTATGAAGTCTAACTTTTTGAAAGGGAGATATAAGAACGTTCCCAGAGAACTATGTTTCCACACATGAGGAAAGCAAGTGGTTTGGGACAATAATAAATTATGTATTACACTGTAAACTATATGAAATCCCAAGAAAGAAATATTTGTTAAAATGTTTAAAGCCAATAGCTTAGTTTAATGATTGGAAGAAAACTATACACTTGATGACTGGTTCAGTTAAAACAGTCCTGGCTAATATATTTAGATTTGCAATGAAAGCAGCCCAGTTCAGAATTGTCCATGAGAATAATTAAGATTGACTATTCCTCAAATGTGGATACAGTTTTGTATTTGTCAGTTTTGTATTTGTTTGTTGTATTCTTGATATTTTGTTGCATTTTAAAATAAATTTTAAATCTTCTCTTTTTATATCATACTAAACAATTTGATTATTATTGATTTTTCTTTTGGCTACAGCCTCTATCTGGTTGCCTAATAATAAAATTAGAAATTGACAAATTAGAAACAAAAAGGGCCTGTCTCAAAGATCTCAAAGTCCAAATAGTTTTGTATTGGAGAAATAGACTCCTGGCTCCCACAAAAACCTCGGCATTTATATTCAGGAGTACCTCCAAACTGCAAATCCATATCCTCCTACTGTCCTAGTTTGGCAGAAACAGCCAAGTTCCTCTGCCATCCCACTTTCTCAACTGCTTCTTTCTCAACTGCTTCTAAAATGTCCTGGTTTTCCTCTTCTCTTCCCACTATTCCCCTTTACCCTCAGCTTACATCAGTTACTGCAAAGTGACTTCAAAGTGCAAAGGCTACCAGTTCTGAAAAAACAGCAAAATCAAAACCCAGCAAATGCAAATGAAAACCACCCAGGGTGAGGGTGGTTTCCCAGCAGACAATTAATTAAATAGACACCCTGAAGTCTTGCCATTCAACAACAGAACAATACACAGATTAACATGTAAATCGCTTTCTTCTCAACCAACAGTACACTGGTACCCCGGGATACGAATGCGCCGCGTTACGAAATTTCCGGGTTACGAAAAAAATCCATTAAAAAAAACTGTTCCGGGTTATGAAGGTTATTTCGGGTTACGAAAATTTTTTTGGTGCTTTTCGGCGCTTTTTCGCACCAAATCGCGGCTTTCGCTATTAGCGCCTATGGGGCTTCGGCTTGCGAATGCTTTTCGGGTTACGAATGGCGCCGCGGAACGAATTAATTTCGTAACCCGGGGGAGCCCTGTATATATATCTCACTCTCTTCCATACCAGCATTCTCTGAAGATGCCAGCCACAGCTGCAGGTGAAACACCAGGAATAAACTATTCTAGAACATAGCCTCATAGCCTGAAAAACCCACAAAAAACTAGTTATACGTCATGTTTGTGACATGTTTGTTTGCCTATATCTTCAAGCTCTGCAAATTAAGTACATATTGGGTATAACTGGACAATCAGGGGCAAGTAAACAGAGTTATTGTAATGTTCGGTTCATGGTAAGGGATATATAGTATGTGTATGGATGGTAAATATACTCAAAGCTCTCTGGGCTCTGTTTAAAGGAAATGATGCTATCACCTGTGATTTCTGCTCACATAAACATGATGCAAATATGGTACAGAATGTACAGATGACATCTCCATCTGATAGGAGACTGCACATACCTATTGATAGAAACAGATATGTTGGTGGCAAACCTGCTGGCTTACTTGCAACCATATCTGTGTTTAACACAAATGGGAACTTCCCCAGTTATTTGTGAAAGAAGGGATCTTCACTGGAACCAAAACAGGAAAGAAATGGGTTTCCTGTTGGGAAATGTGAGCTGTAGTAATAGATCTTTCAAGCAGAATAGCCAATGGGACATCAAGGAAGAAACTAGACCATAACCAGTTTCAAGCACTCTCATACATACCCCAACAGAGGATTAGTTAGAGAAAGAAAAACATCCAAAAGTAGATTTCTTGTAATTTTCTTGCACATAGTTAAACACAGTATTTTACGGAAGGGGAGGGAAGGTGGCTGTAGGTTAGAAAGATGCAGGAAGAGAGAAGGGATAGGGGGAAAATACCCTAACAAACAGGAAGTTACCATAAATATGTGCTAAATCCTTGACTGTACTATGCAAACCAGTAGTGAATTTAGACTTGCAAAAGTTCCAAACTCTTACTGTTCCTTTCCCATGTTTTGTGGGTCCTGTGAATACTTCACTCACAACCATACTGTTAAAAATTTTAAAAGGACATGCAAGTGTGGTTGGTAGTTGTACATTTTGAATCAGAGCCACTTTCATGTCTATCTGTCCTTCCCAGAAAATGGTAGCTGTGATGGTCAGGGATACTTATGGTTTCTAGTTCTGCTTCCACATTGCATCTGGATCTGAACCCTGCCAACAAAGTGAATTAGCCCTCATGCATTTGGAGCTGGTATATGGAAAAAGAGGAGCTTATTGTTTGAAATTTAACAGGGGTATGAGAAAGGAATGGAGCATATGCACTGGGATTAGTCCCTGCGCTTAATGCTTGATAAGTAGTGTAGCCATTTGAACACCATCATCATCTGCCTGAAAGCCAATTACTTCATAATTGTTCCCAGAATGGAGCTGATGGCAGAAGTGACACAAAACTGGGAAGAGCTATTGCCGCAACATCCCAGTGATACAGGCCATTCCACTTTCAACTCATCTCACAGTGGACAATAAGAAAAGTAATTCTGAGTACAAATAGGGAGGACAAAGCCATGCTCTTCCCAGGACATGTTCCTTGTCACCCCAGAACCCTTATCATACAGCAATATAATGGGATGCCACACATCACATCATATAAGCCCATGATGAAATAAAGCATAAGTGTAATTACAGTACATGAAATTCCACTAATCTTGAGTCATATTTGTGCAAATTTCAGTGCTGTCGTTTAAAGGCTTGGCTGGACTTCTTTCATGACTAGTGTGGGTCCATTAGAGGAAATGATATGGCTTCTGAATTCCAGATCATACTCATATGTACATGGTAATTTCTTCTAATATCAGTACCAGCTGGTGAGACCTTTTGATAAGCAAAATCACTTGCCACCACAGCATGGTGATAAAAGGGAATCAGTCTTGCTTTTAGGTATGGGAAGATATGGCTGAGCTGCTGCTGTTACTGTATAAGCATATGGCTGCTGATGCTGAGAAGGTGGCAACCTGGAAAAAAGAAAATCAAATGTAACTGTAGGATTGTCACACATGCATCTTCTGTTGTAGTTGCTCCAGAGGGCATAACAAAAAGCCATAGGTGCAAAATGTAAGAGAAGTCAATTTTGGCTAAACATTGTGCAAAACTTCATAAACATAACAGCTGTTTGAGAGTGGATGCCAAGTACAACAGGATACCAGGTTCAGAAACTCAGGCTTCAGTAGCTGAAACTCTGAAAACATTTATTCAGTAACTACAGATCCAAGCCAGATACGTTCTTTGTCAAAACTAAACAGAAAGCATTAACATTGCCTAATTAAACTGTGCACAAATTCAAATTCATGGTGGCCCCTTTCTCATTCATAATAATTAATAAACATATTTGCCCCTCTCGTTCCTATGCCACCCCTTTTTTGTTGTTAAAGCTAGATTTTGTTTCCCACTGCAGCAAGCTTGACTCATGCCTGCCTCCCCTCCAGCACAATCTCACCACCTGCATCTGCGATCACCATGTCTTTGCAATAGCCATTTCTGGTGTAACCCATCACATCAATTTCCCAGTATTTGATGGCAGTAAAGATGCATTTGGAGCTCTTAACAGTGGAACAGGCTGCCTTGGGTATTTAAACAGGCCACCAGCCACCAGCACTGAGCAAGGGATTGGCCTAGCTGACCTATCCAGGTCATTTTCAGCTCCATGATTCTATTATCCTATCATCCTGAAACCAAAAGTTTATTTTATTCAGACAGTCTTTAGAACTGAAGGCTGTTAAGGAAAGGGCTGTAAGAGCTGTATTGTTTTAACTGTAACTTTTAAAGTCATTTAAAAAGTGCATGTTTTTAATATGGTTAATAGTGTAATTTGGTTTTAATGCTGATAGTTTTGTATGTTTTAATTGTAATCTTTTTAATGTGTGAACCACCTTGAGTCCCAGACTTGGCAAAAAGGTGTAATATAAATAAAGTTAACAACAACAACAACAACAGGACCACCTCAAAATTACAATAGTGATTTTTCCTCAAAATTAGACCACATGGAAATGTATTTATTTATAAATTAACCACAAATTCTCAAATATGAAGCCTCCAGATCGTACAAAATGTTGTGAGCAGTTGAACCACCCTGAAACAGGGTGTATATTGTGAGAGGAAAGGACAATGGAGTTGGAAGGAGGGGTTTACATCATAACTGGAGACATTCAAGCCCATAGCAGTTTACCAAGAAGAGATCAGGGTTTGAGATACCTACTATCAGACAGAAACTTTTCCCTGTGCCATGCTTCTCAGAGGGAAGACAGTTAAAAGTATACCTTTCCCCTTCCCCACTCTTCAGAAACTTTACCATCAAAATATCCAGGAATAAAACATAGAGGTCTGTGATTGTCAGCCAGTTACTAATTCAAGACTTTAATGATATACTGGGCAAAGGCAGGTATGGAAGGTATGAAAAGAATTATATGTTCTTTTTGTCCCCCTCTTATTAAATAGCTTTGCAAGGCTCCAGATTATTTGAAGCCCTAAATAGGGAACACCCCATTACTGTTTGGACGTACAGTGCAACATTTTGTGGCACGCTCCAACTTGCACAACTCATTTCTCATTATTTGGATTACAATATACGTAGTGAGTTCTAAAAGAGTATATGATGCAATTCAGGAAAAGTGTTGTGTTCTTGAATAACATTATCTGTGATATAGTGACTGATTAGGGATGTTCTTTGTTAATTTTAATCTTGAAATTCTTTGCTAATTTCATTCTTGAAGAATGCACCAATTTATACTTTTCTAGCAAGTTTCTTTGCACAGCAAGAAAGTCTTATATCTGTAAAACTTTTGAAGACTATTCACAGTTCAGGACTTATTCTGTATAAAATTTGCATTTAGTTCTCCTAGACATGATGTAGCATTTTCTGTGCAGAAAATGTTGTTGTTGTTAGACTATAAATATTTTATTATAACTAACAATATTTTTAAAACTATTAATTTAATCATGTTAGAAATATATTACATTATATTATATATTATTATAATATAAATATTATAACAGTAACACACATACACATAAATACATATATACAGTGGGCCCTCGGTATCCACAGGGGATCCGTTCCGGATCGCCCCAGCAGATGCCAAAATCCGTGGATGCTTAAGTCCCATTGACTTCAATGGTGGTGCAGCCACATGGTCGCACCACCATTAAAGACAATGGCACTTTGGAGGAGGTGCCTCCTCCTCTTCTTCCCCCTGCTGTCTCTTTCTCCTCCCTTCTCCTCCTCCTCTTCCCACCACCACCACCACGTCTTCACTGCTGCTTCCTCCTCCTCCTTCTGCCTTGTGCCACACCGCCCCTTTCTCCTCCTCTTCCTCCTCTTGCCGTGCATCACCTTCTTCTTCCTCCTCTTCCTCCCGCCAAGCAGCACCTTCCTCCTCCTCCTCCTCCTCCTCCTCCTCCTCCTCCTCCTCCTCCTCCTCTTTCTCCTGCCGCACCAACTCTTTATCCTTCTTCTTTTTCTCCTCCTCCTCCTCTGCCCCCCCCCCCTGCCATGAGCTTGCCACCTGCAGACGCGCAAATCCTTGGATGGCAAGTCCACAGATAAGGAAGGCCCACTGTATATATTAATTACTGTAGAGCCAGTGTGGTGTACTACTTTGAGCACTGGACAACTCTGGAGATTAGGGTTCAATTTCCTGCTCAGCCATGGAAACTCACTTGGTAACCTGGTCACACACCCCATGGTAGGTTTGCCTTAGTGTTGCCATAAGTCAGAAATGACTTGAAGGCACGGAACAACAAACATTACTGTAAGATAATAATAACATATAGTAAGATAATAACAACAGATAGTATTCCATAATGTATTGTTAAAATTATAATAATTTTCTATTTTGTACACAGAAAATGCTGTTTCCTGCAAAAACACATGCAAAAAGAAAACAGTGAATTTTACAAAAATAAGTCCTGAACTGTGAAGATTCTCATCAGTCCAGGATTCTCCTTGTCAGGATTTCCAAAAACTCAAGAAACTTGTTTCTTGACCATTTTCAGCTATTCTTTCCCTCTCTATGGCTGATTCACATATATTATGTGATATATGCTGCATTCAATGGCTGGAATCCTGTTGGTGCCTTATGCTGTTCATGTGTATGTGTTGTATGCCATTCAAGTTGTTTTCGACTTATGGTAACCCTAAGGCATCGTGGGCTTTTCTTGGCATGATTTGTTCAGAGGAGGTTTGCCATTGCCTTGCCCTGAGACTGAGAGCATGTGATTTGCCTAAGGTCACCCAGTGGGTTTCATGGCCAAGTGATATGCCAGCATATTTTGGAGTGATGCATAATGGAGGCAGAGGGTCAGCAGAAGAAGTTTCTTCCTTCACCAGGGAAACCTGCCCTGCTTGCTTCCGCTCCGAACAGCTTTTTCTCAATAGAGGTGGTTTTTGCTGTTGTCACCATCTGCATAATCACTGAAATGCATACATCCACTTTATCCATGCCACTGTGCCAAGTGGATAATGTGCTAGGCATGAACATATGAACCAAGCTTGTGTCCCTCATTCTGTGGGTCCAGATAAGCAGTTACACATGGATCTGCCAAAAAGGGCACAGAAAAAGCACTGGCCACCAGTAACATAAAGGCCTGTTGATTGTCTAAGGCTAAGGTGACAAAGAAATCTTTCTTTCTTTCTTTAATCCAGTCATGCACAGAAGCATTCTAACGGAGAATAAATGTAAACTATGGCAGTTAGATTCCTCAGATTTCAGATATGCTTGAGTTGCACGTGCTAGTTATTATCTGAAATATTTAAAGTCAGTGTCAGGTCCTGCCAATATCTCCTGACACAGCTCCACTAAGATATGTCCATACCACTTATTTTTCTGTGACACCAATTTTCAAGAGAAAGAATTAACCTCATCTTCCATTTTTAAGCTCAGCTGCTTAGATAAGTATACATGAGAGGAGGTGTGTTACCTTACAACCTTGCAATGAATAGAGATAAATCACTTCAAAGAATTTCTTTGAAGTAACCGCTGATCAATTGTAGTACAGACCAGGTATTTAGTTAATTAGCAGTAGAGTACTAACTGCATATTCAAGACCAAGGGCAAGATTTGGATCTTCTAATGTTAGAGACATTCAGTTATTTCCCAAAGATAATTTTAAAAATCTTTCTCTGAGGATGGTCTTGGAAAACAAGCTGCCTTCTCTGGGTGCCCTTATCCTAAGGAGAGATTCAAAAAGTAATTTTTCCAGGCCCAACTCAGAGGTTGATCTTTTTTAAGACAAAGTGTTGTTTGCAACCCTAAGTGCATTTATATGGAAGATATACGCTGAATTTATTTCCATGTAAATATATATATATCACAATACCAATAGTTGTCAGTCAGGATGTAAACTCAATCTGAATTGGCAAAATGACACACTACAAATGTGTGTACATTATTTTTGTTGCACATCTCCTACATATTGCAGTTCTATTATTATTATTATCATTTAAAAATGATTTTATCTAGACACTATGAGCCAATAAAAACATTTCCTTGAGAAAGGAAAGAAGATAAACCCAATGGGCTGTTTGTTTGGTTTTATCATCATAAAGGATAATTACCTGAAAGTAAATTCTACTGAAATTGGTGATTAAAGCAAATTCAAAATGTACAAGTGCTCATTTATATGAAAAATATTTAGGGAACACCTCTTGAGATGTAATTTGAATTTTTGCTCTGGGACAGAACAGACTGAAGATCAAAGTAGATGATAGTTTAGCGTGTTTTGTAGGGGTGCTTCCCCAAAGCTTTGAAGGATGTCTGTTTGTCATAACATGTGTTGCCCCTTACCTGCATACCTTGAATTTAGCATGTTTTATATTATGGATGGTCAATACAAAGTAATCACTGGTCAAATTTACAGATCCAACTGCTAAAATGCATATCTTTGAGGAAATTTCATTATGGGAGGAAATCATAGGAAATACACAATCTACTTAGTGTGTTCTGAAATATATCTCTCTTTATATATTCTTATATGTTAAAAAGTTAAAAGGTAAAGGTAGTCCCTCAACATGAATGTCTAGTCATAACTGACTGTAGGGGGCAGTGCTCATTTCCGTTTCTAAGCTGATGAGCCAGCGTTGTCCGAGGACTGCTCTGTTGTCCAAGGACTGCGCCCTCCATCTGCCCCACTGCCTTGGAGGACGCCCAGCTGAGAGACCCCCAAGGCCATGGGGCAGAGGGAGGGAGCAATGCAGGGGACCCTTGCTTTCTCTCTTAGGGCAACTGGGAGAGAGGGGAAGGAAGCGGGCAGCCATTGGCTGTGGCTGAGGGGAGTGGGGCATACACCCAGTGGGAAGGGAGCTCGTCATGGTGGCTTGCCAGGAGGGAGAAAATTACAGGCCCTGGCTGGCAGCCCCTGCCTCCTGGCTCAGTGCCCCCACCCCACCCCCGGACTAAGGGAAGGTCCCAGTTTTCTTCTCTTCATCCACTTATATATATCACCTAAATCAAAGTATGCTTATTTTTTCATAAATATTATTTTCATCATAGGCATTTAATGGATAGATTAATTGATGCATTTACTAAACTCCATATAATCACTTCATTTTAATGTCTTTAACCTGGCTGCAGCCCAAGTTTTTATGCTAATATATTGTATTGCACAATTAATTGTGTTGTATACATAGCTGTACATTTACAGCATATATTTTCCCATCCTATGGAACAAATTCACCCTCGGAGTGTGATTTACTCCATTGGTGCAGGAGCCATTGGCAGCCTAAATGCCTCAAAGGCACCAGATCATGTCTAGTCCTGAAAGCTAAGCAAAGTGAGCCCTAGTTAGAACTTATATGGGAGACTGCAATGAATACTGGGTGCTGCAGGTTCTACTTCAGAGGAAGGAACTGGCAAAACCATCTCCAAATATTCCTTGCCTAAGAAAACCCAATGAAATTCATGGGCTCACCATAAGTCAACAGGCGATTTGAAGGCACATACAAACAAGCACAGAGGATGCACCTCTGGAGCAAACAAGGTTTGAGCTTGTGGACAACTTTTTGTTGCACCAAAAACATTTTAAAGCTTGTTTCTCTTTTCCTTTCACAATTAATCTACTGGGTAATTACATGCTTTTTTATTATTATTCAAGTGCTTCCCTTATTAACACTACTTTGTGAAAGCTTAATTGCCACTCCAGTAGTATAGCATAGCAGTCCCTTACATAAATACATGATTATTATGTACAGTCACTTATCGGTGAACAGGCTGTGCTACTTCTTTCCTTAATTAAGGATACAAAGAGCTCCTTCATCTTTGCATATTCCCTTGCTAGGACATTGATACTCATTATTTCCTAAGCCCAAACACTGAAACTGTGTCAAGAATGCATCCATCACTACACCACTAATAGTCAGCAGAATTTTCGACTATGTCAGCAGGATCGGCAATTTGCAGTTTCTGTATGTCTGACGTGTGTTTTTATTATTGGTGAAGATCACTTTCAAATACCAAGATCATGAGAATGATTCCTCCGTTACTCTCTTCAGCAGTCTAACCTAATGACAGTAATTAACAGCTTGTGATTAGCAGACACTCCAGAAAGTGTTTGAATGTTAATTTGCTTCAACTAATAGGCAGCGCTTCTGGGTAATGAGAGCCGTGCTATAGGTTCATGGGGAAAGCACTTTACTTTCCAGCATTTAATCATACAAATGATTCTTATTTAATCACTTAACCAGTAAACCTCAATATCTAAATAAGTGGCATTTGTTTTTTCTGTTGTTACACACCAGAGACTGTAGGGAGGAAATTACATATGCAACCCACAGCGAAGGGTACCCTGGACCACCTGGGTTTGGCAAATGGTAAGGAGCAATCCACACGCTACAATGCTGCTTGGGGTCAACTGCATTTCGTTCTTGTTCCAGACTATGCCAGATGAGATGAATGGGGACAGAAGGCAATTTCCATGTTGGATGTGTGATGAATCCAAGCTGGAATTTTTTTCAGACTCTGTGTCCTTTGTGGATACAATTGTCTAGAAAGTATGCACAACAGTTTTCACTAATGGACATTTCAAGGTTCTTTAGCTCTTTGTCTGAAAGAACTAGGCTGGAAACAGAAAACTGGACAGTTTTCAACAGATAGGTGTTTGAAAGAGAATTGAAAGTGATTGGAGATACATAGCATTCCACAGATCTCATCCTCCACCTTCTAATTTTCTTTCTTTCTTTCTAATCTGTCTGTCTG
>NC_056522.1:205871045-205985176 GCF_019175285.1 Sceloporus undulatus
TGTCTGTCTGTCTGTCTGTCTGTCTGTCTGTCTGTCTGTCTGTCTGTCTGTCATCTATCTATCTTTATTGAGGGCTTTCAAATTATGGTTGCTCCACAATTTTGTGCTGCTGAGGCATTCCTTCCACACCATATCTACTTGTAATTGAAATTAAAAGAAGGATCCCCATAGCTAAGATCCATCTATGATATTTACTTACAAGTAAATTCCATTCATAAAGGTCCTTTTCAATGTTTATTCAACATTTGCATTTTGCAAGCTTTGCCTGTCTTATGGGTTTCCTGTTGACTGTGGCTTATGGATTACTCATGAATAACCTCTCAATTATTACTTGACCCTTCTGTCTTAATAGTTGCAATTTTTGCTGAGATCCTGGATCACAGAGACATAAGTAAAGTTCCACTAGTTGGACCTAAGCCTCTGCCATCCTCCCCAAACCAAAACTCACCTTTAACCTGCTGCAGTCTCAAAATATGATTAGTTACTGGTCAGTGGAGAGCAAGGGAGCATTGGTGAAGCATTTAGCTATGTTCCTATAACTGGATGCACAGTGATGGAGCATCCCTCTTAACTTTCTGGAGGTCCTCCATATGTCCTGGGAGATGTCATGAGTGCTGTACCAATTTTCTTAGCCATCTAAGCCATAAAGGAAGGTAATTCCAGATGAAATATATGGAGAAACAACTAATATAAAAACTGGCACAACAGCTTATTAAAAGTGAGGGTGGATGAATTTACACATTAAGAACACTCAGTCAATTTTCCCAGCTGTCCTCAACTCTCTATAAAACCATGATCTATCCTCAGCCTTAGATACAGGTAAACAGCTATCCTACATTGTCCTTACATTCCTATCTCTGAAAGTGATCTGCAAGATGAGCACATCAGCTTCTTTCCAGCGAGCAAATCCCTGCCAATTTGGACAGACTGGTGTCTTTTATTAGAAACAGTCACCCAACCCAAGCCATGAAGGTGAGAATTTCTTTTTTCTTTTAAGTCAGCATTTTCACCAACAGGTTCAAATAAAGTGGGACAGATTCTAATCTAATTGCAAATGTATTGTTTTTTTAAATGTTCCTTGTCAATAAATCCCTTCATTCATGAAGCATTCTGATTGCCTGTGGCACAGGCAAAACACAAGTCAAGTATTGGTATTCAGACAGGCCATTGTTTTCAAGCTTCAACATGTTGGGGGGAAATACAAGCATTTATTTATAGGATGGAAGAAAATTAAGGGACTGGTTAAATCAGATCTGATATTTGAACAGTGATTGCATTTACAGGAAACAAGCTGAATTCACTCCTTCATTACAAAAAAGACACCTCTTATAGCATATTATTTTAAGGTTATTACATGCACCCCTTAAACCAGACACCAACACGCAGGGGGAAACACTATTAAGGTGTTCACAGTCACTGCACATAACCTAGCCAACAAATTCCCCCCTTACTGCTCCCCGATATTCTCTGCTACAAATCAGGGGATCTCTCAACCACATCACAGAACTCATGAAACATTCATCTGCATCCGTGGAACCATAACTCAGCTGGAGAGCTATCCGGACCTTTGACAAGCAGAGGTAGAGTTCAGTGCTTCCAGCACTTTGTTACCTGAGTTGTATGATGGTTAAGGGATGTGTTGGGTTACAGCAGAGAAAATGAGCAAGGAGAAGGAGTCAATGCCTAAGTGTTTTGAATAGCCTGTGGGAAACTTAACTCTCTGCCTGTTAAGGTTCAAAATGTTTCAGAACATCTAGTGCAAGGATCGTTTTGAAATGGATTCACAGTCCAGCCAAAGGGTCTCTGTAGCTCACTCTCCATTGGTCCAGAGCCAGGTCAGACCAACTTTCCAGCAATAGACTATAGTGGATATTAAACACAGCCATGAGTCAAGAGCGAGCTCACATGGCAAAGGAAGACAGACAGAAAACTGGAGCATTAATGAAGACAAACACATACGGATAAGAAATAGGACAGAAAAGAACAATTTCCTATTGCATGAGGGCATCAGATTGCTCAGCCAATTCTCCTTAAGGGTCTGTTAGGTAGAGGTGACTCCAAAAAGGTTCCACTATTGGACCCCCATAGTCACGGGAGGCAATTTTCAATACTCAAGAATACTCATTGAAGCTACTCCAATCTGACTTAAGTCCGAGTCAATTGGTTCAAGTTTAAATCAATGTTAAATAATAATAATATCAACAATGTTTATTTACAATGCCCTTTTCACCATAGAACATCAGAAATATATCATCAAGAATGAAACAATAAGCCACAACAATATAATATAAAGGTAAAAGTTTTCCCTTTGACAAGGTTGTCATGTGTCTGACTATAGGGAACAGGGCTCATCTCCATTACTAAGCCGAAGAACCAGAATTGTCAAAGATGACTCTATAGGCATGTGACCAGTATGACTGCATGGAACGCTGTTACCTTCTCATCAAAGTGGTACATAGGCCTGGGACAGACAGTCCCGAAGCGGCATGCCACCAGCGATACTAGGGTTAGGGACCACGCACCAACTGCATGGTCCCTAACCCTAGAAAGGCACAGCGGTGGCATCATGGCGGCATCCCATCCACACCAGCGCTGCCATCTTGACATAAACAATGCACAGCATATAGATGTTGCTGCACGTTGCTTATGTCTTGAGTGTGCCATTGGTGCACTCATTATGTCCACCCAGCAATCCAAAAAGAACCCGTTTTTTCCAGGTTCTTTTTGGGGTGGAGGGACGTCAGGCAGTTTGGCTGCTGCAGTGTACATCCAGGGGAAAACAGGCCACGTCAAGTCCGACATTTTTCAAAGGTATGTATCGGGCCATATTTATCTACTTGCACTTTTACATGCCCTTGAACTGCTAGGTTGACAGAAGCTGGGTCTAGTGATGGGAACTCACTCCATTATGCAGCACTTGGGTCTCAAACTGCCAACCTGCCCATCTTGCAGTCATCAGAGTCAACTGCTGAGCCACCGCAACACTTACAATTTAATATCTGAAGGATAAAATCCTCACCACCCTGCCAGTTCCTACCTAGCTGGGCAACTTTAGAGAATTCCAACCAGGCTCCTCTCTCAGTCCTATAGAGTAGACTAGGGATTGAGATCAACAGTTTGGATCTTTATTGCGGTCATAGACTAGCACAATACAGTATCACGGAATATAGTATCATGGAAAATGTTGTGGTTTTGCTTTGTTGGTTGCTGGGGGGGAAATGCCACTCGTGGTGAAAACACATTTACTCTTGAAGGGAGTAAAAGGCTACTCATACTGTAGCTGGGAAAAGGCTGCCAAGATTTATTCAGGACTGAAAGTACATTACAGAACTGTAATCTGCAAAAAAAGATTGGTGACATGGGAAAGTACAGAACCAAGATGTCCTTTCTGCCTTATCTTTGCATCAAGGAAATAGTTTATGATTTTTCTTTCAGAACTCTAATATGAGACACACAGCTCACCCACCTAAAAATGTATTTCCCCCTTTATGTATTCCTGCTTTGAAAAGAAAAATCCTGGCTGCCACCACTGCTATTCTGTAAGCCCCTAGCAAGATAGTTTTACCAATAGATAGAGAGCCAACATAGTATAGTGGTTTGAGTGTTGAGAGACCAGGGACCAATTCCCAGCTCCACCATGAAACCCATTGGGTGACCTTGGGCAAGTCACATGCTCTCAGCCTCAGAGGAAGGCAATGGGAAACCTACTCTGAACAAATCTTGCCAAGAAAACGCAATGCTAAGTTAACCTTAGAGTCAGCATAAGTCAGAAACAAAGGCACATAACATAATGATATAATGAGAGCCAGCATGGCATAGTGGTTTGAGGACTATAATCCTGAGGACCAGGTTTCAGTTCCCTGCTCAGCCATGGAAACTCATTGAGTAACTTTTGGTGAGTCACATACTATGAACCCCAGAAAACCCTGTGGTAGGCTCACCTTAATGTAGCCATAAGTTGGAAATGACTAGATATTGTTCCCAGATATTGTGAAATTCTTGTAGCTGAATGGCTCAGGGTTAGCCTATAGTTTTGTTATTGTTGTTGTTGTTATGTGCCTTAACCTAGACTCCAGTTTATAGAAACCCTACCACAGGGC
This sequence comes from Sceloporus undulatus, assembly GCF_019175285.1. Taxonomy (NCBI): domain Eukaryota; kingdom Metazoa; phylum Chordata; class Lepidosauria; order Squamata; family Phrynosomatidae; genus Sceloporus; species Sceloporus undulatus. Next base: position 205,875,146 of record NC_056522.1, read on the forward strand.
TTTCTTGGTGATGGATAGAAATTCAGCTCTAAAAAGATAGCACACACATTGCTTCACGCTGTGTCTTCAGATGCATATACATTGTTGGTTTAACCTTTGGCCAAAGTTTGCTTGGAATTTGTATCGGCCAGAGGAGTGGTCTGCAAGAGATGTCCGCAGTGACCTGTAAGATAATATAATGATACCACATATGGCAGTGGCTAACAAATGTGTTATCAGTATAGGTGTAAAATGTAACTACACTCTGAATCAGGTTCTGTTTGTTTTTGGATCCTGAGATGCCTGGCAACTTATTCTCTGTGCAGTACAATAAAGCTGTTTTTTACTTCAGATACCTAACTCGTCTTGCTTTTTGGCTTGGCGGGATAAGTAAAATGGAGAGGGTTTCCCAACAACATTGTCAAGATTTGTTTGAGGGGGTAGTCTTCTGAGACTGAAAGAGTGTGACTTGTTCAAGCAATAGCAAGCAAGTAGAAAGTACATTTCTGTGCTGCTTATCAGTGAAGTTAAGCACTCCCTAAGCCATTTACAATGTGTAAGCCAATTGCCCCCAATAAGCTGGGTACTCATTTTAGCGACCTTGGAAGGATGCCAGACTAAGTCAACCCTTGAATACCTGGCTGGTATAGAACTCACAATTTTGTGACTGTGAATGAGTGGCTGCAGTACCGGCATTTAACCACTGCACCACCAGGGCTCCTTGATAGCTGAGCAGGGATACAAACCCTGGTCTCCTGTAGTCCAACACTCAGACCATTACTCCACAGTAGCCTATGGTTTCAGCAGTGATAAAGCAAGAAAAAGAACTCAGTTCTAATGTCATGAAGTCCCATACCACCAACATTAGGTAAGGGATGGGCATCGTGTGGCCCTCATAATTTTTGTTGGATTGAAAATCCAAGCGTCCTTCAACCTTGTCTTGTAGGGGCTATAGCTGGTGGGAGTTGTAGTGTAACATCATCTGGAGGGCCACATGATTCCCACCCCTTCCATGTGTAAACATCAAGGAAAATACATGAAAAAAGATATATATGATGGACTGCAGATTTGAAATGGGATTTACCAGGAAGAGTGTGATAATCTTTGCCAAATCATGCAATATTGACGGGAGCATCCCACTATGTTCCTGTCTTTTTTCTCATTGTGATAAACTCCCTAGTCATTAGGATTTTGCATACTCATGTAAGATCAATCACATGTATTTCTCATCACAGTTCTTTATTGTACCTCTTTCCTGGGTGGAATTTGCATTCTGATGATTTTTGATTGATTTCACCACAGAGTCAAAGTGTTGTTAGTCCGTAGTGTTTGTCTGTAGCCAAACATTCAGGATCCTGATTTACCATTACTTAGTAAAGTTACATTCAGAGTGTTGTTTTTAAATCATTTTTTTTTCTTTTCAATTCAGCAAACAAAGAAACTGGCTGTTCTCTGTTCTGTCTTCTTGAGGTAATATTTTCCATAAGTACTAGGGGCACTACCAAATGTACAAAATCCTTTGTCCCAACCACTGTTTGTTTTTTTTAAAAATGTCATTCAGTCTTTATCAGAATGTGGAAAATTTACCCTTTTTTGAATTACAACACCCAGAATCCCCTAGTCAGCAAGGCATGCAGCAACTCATCCAAGCTCTGGATTTTGTAGACTTTTAAAGTATGTAGCACCCAATGAGAAACAGACTGATCCCATTATGCTAACCCACTAATCTCTTCAGTAATCTTTCCACCTGTAATGGAGTCACTGTGACATTTTAAGGGAACAGCGAGGCCTCTGCTGGAAGTTTTCCCTCCTGTTCATAATCTTTATTACAAGAGGGCTTGCATCAGCCTCCACCACTGCTACAGCAGGCCTCCAACAGTATCATGAGATTAGCTAGTGATGTTTCATAAATGCCAGCCGAAATCTATCTATAAGAACATCTGCTCAGCAGTGCAAAACTGATCTAATTACCAACCATCATCTTTTATCGTCCTATTGAGGCATCTGCACCAAAGCATGACTTTTTGCCCCGAACTACTAACAATGTCCCCAAAAAAGTGCTGTTTGTGTTCAAAACCTGCCAGAGAAAACCAACCCTGGCACACCACAGAATATAACAAGAGAAACAAATATTCTAGTGACACAGCAGATCTTGACAAAGGAGGCTACAAATGAGTCTATGTTCTCTCATCTCTTTATTTGTTTCTTGGAAGGGTTGTTGTCATCCTTCTCCTCCTCCTCTTCACACCTCTTTACACTAATACATTTTAGAAGTGTGAAGTAGTGTATGCATTTGCAGTTTAGTGTCTGTCAATATGTCACTTTGACCAAAATTCTGTTAGTAACTTACAAAGCTAAAATCACAACACACTTCCATGTGTCCTTTTATGGTCATGGCAAAGGGAGGCTTCCAGTGCATCCTTCACATAATGACCCCATGGTTCCCTATTTCCCATGTGCCTTTCAAGCCATTCAGAAGAAGGCATCTATCTTGAAGTCTGGGGTTGGGGAAGATGTTACCTTTTGTGCATCTGTCACAGAAACACATCTGGATCCTTAGTCATGTCCAGCATCCTCCCCTGGTATCATAAATTACTCTCTGAAATGAGGAACATGGTCATTCAAATGAAGATGAGGAACATGATCATTCAAATGAAGATTGAAAAGCCAAGAGTGTCAATCAGAAGCTGGGGGGGGGGGGACAAACCAGATAGAGGGATTATTGAGGAGTAGATACCATATGTTTCTATGCATCAAAGAAGTCAAGGCTGTCAAGGCCATCTTCCAGAACCAAACATTGCTTCCAGCACCAAACTATGTTTGTGGTTCACCTTTTGTACAGAGGCTGAATCCCAAGTGAGGATAGCTGGAGGAGCTAAGACTGAGCTGCAAATGTATTCCGTTTGCCCCAGTACTGGCCTGCTCCTCAAAAATTGCCACACTTAGTTTAGCCATATCTGCCTCCATGTCAAAAAGAGGCATGACACTTGACCATGAAATGGCCAAGGGGGGGGGGAGCAACGTGGCAGCAGAGAGGTGTAGTATATACATGGGGAGGAGGAGGGAGTTGATCTATGCCTGGCAAAATTTTACACTCCACCAGTCTTGGATATTATTACAGGTGGGGGTTTTTTTAGTTAAAAAAAAGTACAGTAGTTTGATTTTTTAAAATGCGCTACTGTTTTGAAAGAATGAAAGAAGCAGAAACTGGGAATGAAATACACAGAAGAAACTTTAGATACATCTTAAGATACTAAAAAGATTTATTAGTTTTACTTTTTTTTAAAAAAAAAAGCCTGTATGTACTCTTAAGCCCTTGTGTACTCATGTTTTGGCCTGTGTGTACCTTAAGGTCTTCTTCAGGGGAACTATTTAAAATGAGACTTCAGAGATTTCTGGACCAGGACCTCTTGAAACATTTACTGGGCAAGGCAAGGGGCGGCAATGTGTTTTGGCCTGAGTGTATTCTTAAGGCCTTCTTCAGGGGCTATTTTGAATTAAACTTCAGAAACATGTTTTGCTTGTTTCAAAGGATATGCTGTTAGGGTTGCCAAGTTCATAGCTTCCCATGCCTTCAAATTTCTGGGCCAAAATCTGAGAGCAGAGGATAGGATAGGTGATGTCACAGGGGCAGAGAAAATAATATGTGTGGGAGAATTCAAGAGAGAAATTTGAGACAGAAAAGACAGATTTCCCACACCGTCCCAGAAATTAATAACCTATACATGATGCAGATGGCCAGATGGCGTAGGTCTGTATAGATTAATATTACTATTGCTAATGCATGCCTACCAGTTGAAGCCACTTTGGGTCCCTTGTTGGTAGAATGCCAGGACATAAATCAAATAACTAAATATAAATTTTAGTGTGTTCAAGAGCTGTGATATTCATTCCTGAGATACTGTCACCTGAACATTGTTCAGTAAAACTTAGAAACTGTCTCATTTAAATGGTTCTACAGCTATTCCTTTGTGTTACTTGTTAATTTGACAGAAAATTCATTGACATAGATAAATGTCTGGATTCCAGTTGTGTATGTTTTTGATGTTTCACTACATATATGGAATTATGAACAAAAGACATCACCCCTCCCTCGAATGGTGTCAGGATAATGTGTGATCCAGAGGAGTTAACCATGCTTTTCATTAGGTTTAAGCCCATCATAATGATTAGCCTTCATTAAATCTGTCTCATGCAAAGCAAGCAAGCAAACAAGCAAAAAACCTCTAAGGGACCCTCCCCTTTTTAAATGAAAAAATACTCCTCCAGAAAATAGGCAAACACATACAGAACATATCTGGGTTTTGTTTGTTGTTGGGTTTTTTGTAAATTTCAGACTAGTTTTCCCCAACAGGGGTACTGACTCATGATCAAAGCAACACATTCAAAAACAACATGCTTACTTGCTTCCATAATATTCCCATTTAGAGACACTTTAATGTAGTGATTAGAGTAGTCATGTAAATTTTTGTAAATTTTATTCTCATGAGCAAAAATGCATGATTTAACCATTTTTCTCATCGTTGTGCGAACATCCTCAAAAACTACACAGTTACAAAGACTATTCATAAATCAGGATTTATTCTGTGAAAAATCCACCAGCAGGATTTTTATAGCAATAGCAATAGCAAGTACATTTCTATACCGCTTATCAGTGAACTAGAATTCCCTAAGTGGTTTACAGTGTGTAAATTAATGGGCCCCCCAACAAGCGGGGTACTCATTTTACTGACTTACAAAAGGATGGAATGCTGAGTGGACCTTGTAGCCCTACTCTATGATCAAACTTACAACATTGTGGCTGCAGTACCAGCATTTAACCACTGCGTCACCAGGGCTCCCTGGTGAGTCAAACACATAGCATTATGGAGCCAAACACAGCATTTTCTGTACAGAAATGTTATTGTTTGCTGAAATATTATTTTCTGCACAGAAAATAATGTTTTCTGTATAGAAAGCTTGCTTTCTTTTTGGAAAATAACATTTATATGCAGAAAATGTCATCATTAGCACATGTGCATGCGCACACACAGACACACGTAAAAAACCCCACATGCATTTTTCACTCAGAATAAGCCTCAGACTGTGAAGATTCTTGTCCAGGAATCTCCATCTAAGGCTTTTCTGACACTCAAGAAATCTCTTTTTATCTAGAATTCAAATACTTATTATTCTTTCCATCCCTAGGATAGATTGGGAACTGGAGAAATCCATTTCTAGTCTTCACTGAACCCATGAGATATTTCGGGTTACTTTGGCCAAGTTACTTACTCTCATGACCACCTCCTTCACTCACATGACTGTTCAGAGGATAAAGAAGGGAGTAGGAGAGGCAGGTACACCACCTTAAACAAACTGGATGAATGATGGGAGCCACCATAAGGTAGTGGTTTAAGAGTTGGAGTGGGACACTGAGAGGCCACTGCTCAAATTCCTGCTCATCCACGGAAACCCGCTTGGTGACCTTGGGCAAGTCATTCTCTCTCAGCTTCAAAGGAAAGCAAAGGTACACCCACTCTGAACAAAACTTTCCAAGAATGACAGGTTCATCTTACGGTTGCCAACAGGCAGCAAGCATAACTAACAAAATAAATAATGACCTGAATCCTATGGATTAATCCCGACTAGAGTAAAAGTACCAAATCAAAATTATGAGTCAACACATAGGTAAATCCCATCAATAGGGTGAGTCTACTCTAGTTTAGTCTAACTATAGAATACTCTTTCTGAAAGTTAATGATCCCTAAAAAGCCTCTTTCAGAAGTCATCATAGTAAATGTCACACATTCTTGGGTTTGGAGTTTTGTAACTACTGATCCTGTTTTCTTCTGAAGGTCCAGAAGAGTATCTAATATATTCACCACCTGTACATAGCAGCCTGAGAGTATATCCAGCATTCAGCATACCCTGCAACCAGTGGCTGGGGTATGGAGCTGTGCACAGACACTATCCAGCTGCCACACAAAGTTGGGAGAAAGGAGCAGCCTAGCAGGGTCCAGGAGAGTGAAGGCTGTTCCTAGAGCATCCACACACAGCTTTCCCCCAGCTCCCAATTGCATGCTGTCTGGCTGCATTACATGGCTGTAGAAAGCCCATTGCACATAGAGCTATTAGATATCTCCTTGCACACTGATCATAAAAGTACTCTGGCTGATGTACTTGGTCATTTTTCTGTCATGCTGCCGTCCATGGCTTGGAAAAGCTGTTTTAGGGACAAAATGGGTTTCAAGAATTGTAGTCCAACCCCTCACCCCATTTCTTTCCCAAAAAATGCTTTGACTACTGTTGGGGAGTTATGGGAGTTTTTATCCAAAGATCTAATTTCCCAAAGCTCTATTGGAAAAAATGGAGAGAGCCAGATACGGAGGCAGAGACGGCCTTATCACTGTATCTATTTAATCATATAAAGCAAAGCTGCCACAAAAGTGACAGGACCAGAACTTGTTAAGTCATGAGTAATACTGCATGCCATCAGAATACTTCTGCATTGTTGGTACTTTGTATATTATACAATGATAAACATGTGACACTTGCTCAGGACTGAGGCAATAAATTGTACATCTAGCTTGTAGTTGGCTTTTCTAAGTGGACTCGTGTATTCAAGGCATAGTTAATACTGGCCATTGTTAAAGAAGACATTCCACAGAGTGGATTTCTTTATTTGACAGAATGTCTCTCTTTAAAAACAACAACAACAACAGATACATCAAAGATACACACAAGTGTACAATAATTTAGAAAGGTAATTTAGGAAATTGTTGGGCAATGTGCTGAAAAGATTTTAAGTTTAAAGAACATAAATCAATGTGTGTACTTCAAAGCACTACTGCTTACCCTGTAGCCATCAACAAGTCCCCATACAACCTAAAGCTTGTTGGTCTATCTCAGTGCTAGAAGAGCTGGTGTAAACACTGCTGCTTACAGCAACATCCTGTAAGATCCTCTGTTGTTGTACCACATGTAAATGCAATTCTGTTATAGCATCTCAGTAGCTCTCTCTATTGCCTCCATGTGGAGTGGCACTTCATAGACCTTTGACTCCATCAACTCTCAAGGAGGTACCAAGCTAAAAGATCAAGAAAAGCATTTTTTTCCTCCAGTGCTTTGCAATAAACACCAGCGCTTCCAGCACTGAGAAAGACCAACAAGCTTTAGGTTGAGGGAGAGGCAACTGGAGGCCAGGAAGGGTCGGAAGGAACCAGCATGAGCCTCTTCCTCCTCCTCTCCCAGTGCCGTTCCCAGCCTTCAGTTGCCCATGGAGATGCAGCTATAGGCTGGGAAGAGTTGGAAGGGAGGTGGAACAGACACTGCATGCCGGGGAAATGGCATTGTGTGCCATCTCTGGCGCATGTGCCATAGGTTTGCCATCATAGGAGCAGGAGAATGTTCCTGCTCTTGCTACTATAATTTAATCTATTCTCTCTCACAAAGACAGACACAAACTTTCCTTTCAGGCAGTGTAAACCTGAGAGAGCCTTCATGGAGTGAGTAACTGTTGGGTGTCATTCAGAAGTATAGGCAAAGGGGAAACCATATATTAGATGCACAGTAGCAGACATGGAGCAAAAACCACTTCCCTGCCCCTCTCTCTCTCTCTCCACACACACACACACACACACACACACACACACACACACACACGTCAATTCCGAGATCTGGAAAACCCAAGTGCCAGGATCAATGTCAGGGATTCAAAAGTCTGAAGGAAGAGGCCCTGTGGCCCTTGGATGTTGTTGGACTCCATTTCCCATCGGGCCCATCCAGATAGGCCATTGATAAAATATCAACATCTGCAATGTAACAGGTTGCCCAACTAGGCCTCTGGCATTTTGCCCTCTTGGCTACTGTGTGGTTTTGCTTGTTGTTGTTTTTTTTCCCTAGCATGGTTACAAACACTAGTGGTAGGGTTAGATTTTTTGTCAGTGTAAATCAGGTACTGAAAGTACTTCACATCAGCTGAGGCAATTCACTCATGGTCTTTAGTATTAAGCTTAATGGCATACTATGAAAGGACTGTTTCCACCCATAATTTCCTTGAACTGTGTTTCACAGCATTTGTTCAGATGTCAAGGGCTTTGTGCTCTCTATTTGTTCTACTGCTCTTATAAATGAATCTGTTATGTCACATTTCCTCTTTCCTTTAGTAAACCACCATTAATTTCTTGATGCATCTCTTTCAGTTCATTGAATATAGTAATTTTTAATTTTTTGCTTCTAAGTGCTGAGGGAGAGCAGGAAGGTAAATAAGCATGAATAAATATGTAAACAATGCTCTTTAGTTTTTTCAAGATTCCTAATACAGCTTAATTAAAAATAGAATTCATAGACAAGACGTCTCCTAGTCCACCTGGTGCCTCATGAAGTGCTTCATAGACCAAGGTAGGAGTAGAGGCTCATTGACTGGACCATGGACTGTTAGTACTAGGGACCATTCAGACTACCTTTTACCCCGGATCAGAACCCGATTAACCAAGGAAAGTTCATATTGGCCCCAATCCTTCCACAAGCGAAAACAAGGCTTTCACACCCGTTCAGAGGCAAATGACCCTTGGTGCAGGTCTTTTGAAAGCAGAGTAAAATCTGTATCTTTTGAGGAAAACTGGGTCCAGCAAATATGAACTTGTTCCCAATCATGACCGGGTCAAGTTCAGGGGAGCGATTTAGGTCAGAGGGAGGGCAGAGAGCAGAACATTCCTCCCCGTTATTGGAGGAGGAGGAGGAGGAGGAGGAGGAGGAGGAGGAGGAGGAGGAAGGAGCCAGGGGAAAGAAGGGGGCCATGAAGGGCAGAATTGGAAGGAGGAGAAAGAGGAAGAAGGAGCCGGGGGGAAGAAGGGGACCATGAAAGGCAGAATCGTGAAGGAGGAGGAGGAAGAAGCAGGGCGAAGGGGAGGGGGAGGGAATTAGGTCAGAGGGAGAGCAGGGAACATGCCTTTGCTCTCGCAGGCAGCTCTCTCTCTCTCTCTCTCTCAAACACACACACACACACTCTTTTGTATTTTTATTTTGACAGACTATGCGAATACTTTTTCTACAGGTAGATACATATATAGATAGAATGTGTCCGCTTGTGCTCCATTTCCCTTTCATTAGCTTACTCCCAGCATGGCATCTCACTTTGCAAGAGGCTTTTTTTTCTAAATTACTTTTTATATGCAAATGCTACAATGCAAATGTTACAAATGTTTCTCTTTCAAGTTGGCCAATTGATACAGAATGCTTTTGCTACTGTACGTGTCTGTAAGGAATTCTGGGGTGGCTGAAGGAAAGCAAAGGATGCAGAGATGGCATTCCGAGGTGAGGAATTAATTAATTAATTAATGTATGTATGTATGTATGTATGTGTATGAGGCATTCTGGGGTGGCAAGGAGGGAGGATGCAGAGATGGCATTAGATTGCATTTTGGGGTTGAAAATGGAGGCAGAGGAAGATCCATAATCTGTAGTGACCCAAATACACACAACACACACACACACATCTGGAGGTTTTTAAATTTGACAAAATATGCACACGCTGCCGCCAGTTTTTTTTTTTTTAAAGGAGGGTGGGAAGCACCCATCCGGTTGGCCAATTGCTGTAGGAAACGTCACCTTTGACAAAAGCGGTACTGAATTTGATTGACAGCAAAGGAGCCTTCTTTTAAACCGGTACCTGCAATGGCATTCAGGGTTAAATACTCCGATTAAGGAAAATTATAGTGTGCACTTGCTTCTGGAGAGATTCGGGAGGGTGGGACCCGGATCTGCCCAGTTCCATCCAGGGTAAATGGGCCAGTGGGAAAGGGGCCTTAGAGAGAAAGTGTCTTCAGTGCCACTCCCTTTACCCAACATATAAGGGTTGTTGTTTTTTTGTTGTTGCTGCTGTTGTTCTTTTATTGTATTTATAACTCATTTTTAGCTCTGATGCAATTTGTATCTATGATTGATCTGGGAAATATGTTTGCATGGATCTGATCTGATCACATCACTCATGTGTAAGTTGAGTGTACATTATCATAAATTCCCCTACAATCCTGCCCAGTATATTTTCACCATTATCTTTTCATTCACTTAGCCTAGTGGTAGGGCTGGCCCTTTTCCCTGCCAAAACAAGTTATATATTAAAGTTTGTTCCTTTCTTTCTTATAAACTGTGCAGGATAGGATGTAAGGGATTATTCCATCTGATCACTACAATACCTTTGGCTGACAGAAGCAAATGAAGCCTAGGTAACCCTCTTAGCAAGATATTAAGTTCCAGCTCTCCTTGTTCACAATTTATACACATCATGTCACACTATCAGATGATCTTTCCTTTCAAATTGCTCCCTCTTCTTTCTCTATATATGTATACTAAGGGGTGCATCTGCCTAGCCCAGGGTTTCCCAACCTAGGGGTCATGACCCCTTTGGGGGTCACGCAACCCTTTATTGGGGGTCGCCAGGTTGGGATTCCCCCCTGCCTCCCCCTCCTCCCTTTTTCCTTATGGGTGCCGGCGCTAGCGCCGGCAACAGCAAGGAGAAAGGGCCGAGGTCGCCTCCTCCCCTCGCCTCCTCCCCACAGGTGCCCTCGAAGGCGCCCTCAAGGAGGAGGTGAGAGGACCGGGGTTGCCTCCTCCCCTCACCTCCTTCCCCACGGGTGCCCTTGAAGGCTCCCGCGAGGAGGAGGCGAGAGGGCCGGGTCACCTCCTCCCCTCGCCTCCTTCCTCACGGGTGCCCTCAAAGGCACCCGCGAGGAGGAGGTGAGAGGGCAGGGACTACAAACCCCAGTGACCTTTGCAACCAGAAGTCCCGCCCCTTCTTCCCCAGTGGCCTCCCTGATTGCTTGGGAGGCTGGGAAGGGGCGGGACATCCGGCCGCAAAGCCTGCTGGGGCTTGTAGGCAGTCGAAAGTCCTGCCCCTTCCTCGCCTCCTAACCAATGAGGGGGGTCGCGGGTGGGACTTTTGCCCAGAATGGGGGTCGCAGCCCAACAAAGGTTGGGAACCACTGGCCTAGCCTTTCTTTAGTGGTGGGATGTGAAAAGTCTTGTCCACCCGCCACATACTACTTTTTTCTTTTCTTTTCTATTCTTTTCTTTTTTGCAAATCTAAGCCTAGGGCTGCAACCACACTGCAGAATTAATGGAGTTTTACACTGTTTTAACTGTCATGGGTCCAACCTATGGAGTCCAGAGATTTGTAATTTGTTGTGTCACCAGAGCTCTCTGACAGAGAAATCTCATAAAACTACAAACCCAGAATTCCATAGGAGTGCATAGCATCACAGTTAAACTGATATCAAATTGCATTAATTCTGCAGTGTAGATGCAGCCTATGACTCCCATAAAGACCCCCATACTCCAGTTTAGTGGTGCAGATTGCCATGGCAGGGAAATTCACACTCACCATGGTTGTCGGCCACTGCTTCAAAATTTAAACCACAATGTGTTTTGCCTATTTCTTTAACACAGAAAACAAACACCTTCCTTTTGGAAGCAATGTTTGCTCTATAACATTGTACATGCGACTTTCAATCACTGAATATAAAATGGAAGCACAGCATACCAGGTTTGAAGAGTATGGGGCTGTGCAGAAAGCCCTGAAGGGGCGGCCTACAACTGCTCCTTTTACAGCCAGATCGGGGCAGCAGGAACCACACAACATGGCCCCGATCTGTCCATTGCAGGGAGCAAAAGGGACCTGCAAAAATTAGTTCCTTTTTGCATTCTGCAAAGGGCATGATAGCTGTGGCACCATGGTTTTATGGCGCTCCTTCAGCACTCCAAGCGCCAGAGGAGCACCATGATGCCCTGCGCTGTGTGGAGCAACATGCGGCGTCAAACTGCCTTGGGGATGGAGTTGGGGTGTGCATCATATGGATGCATCATGTGGACTCCGTCCCAAGCCAGCCTTTCAGACTGGTTTGCACAGCTCCTAAGATTCATAAATTCAAAGTGCATCTTTTCCTTGATCTCCAATGCATGCATTTGCATTCTCAGTCAAATTGATACTAGTATATGGAACTCCAACCCACATTTTTAAAAGATGTCCACCTTTCATTAGAAGTGATAGGTTAATCCTGTATACGGCTTTACAGATGTGAGTGGTATACACAGTTTGTCACATGAAGAGAGTAGCCTATAGTTAATACAGTGCACCCACATTATACGTGGATGCACTATATGCGGATGCACTATACACAGCTTTCAGCATACGCTGAAAGCCACGCGGGAGCTGTGCGGGAGCGTGCAGGAGCACGCAGGCTGGTGCATCCCATTCATCTGAATGGGGTGCGCGCCACTGTGCTGCCGCACCACCACCGCATGCACAAGCCCCATTACTTTCAATGGAGCTCGAGTATACGTGGTTTTTTTTTTTTACACAGGGGGGTCTGGAACGGATCCCACCACATAAAAAAAGGGCAGACTGTATAAGAATGTCAGTGTGTGTGGTGATTTAAAATGCCCTAGATGTGACTGAGTAGTGTGATATTTAAGAAAATAATAGTGTGTGCTATATATTAAGAAAATAATAGTGTGTACTATTTATTAAGAAAATAAATGTGCAGTCTTTTGTAGGGTATTCAGAAGTACATGCCCCTAAGGTCAATGGGACCATATTCCAGGTAGGACTGGAGCCTAAAATAGTTTAGATTTTTTAAAATATTAAAAGATTTCTCAGAATCAGAAAAAAAAATCCTTTGTGCATTAATTGAGTGCCTCTTCATATTTTCTTCTACAGTATTTGCATTTCTTCTCCGAGATTCAGTAACTATATTTTGGTCATATTAGCCATATATAAGTATATACTGTATGTCAGTGTATATAAATTTGCAGCGTAAAATAATTTTCCTTTTGAAAGAGAATTAAAATGGGTCTTTCAGAAGCATTTTCACTATTGGGGGCGTGGGGGACGGAATCCCCCATAAACTTAACATTGTTCATTTTTGTATTTTGTTTTCCACCTGCAATTTTTCTACAAGATTCAATAGACCATATTTTGATCACTATTAGACATATCAAGCCGTAACCTTTCTGGGGCCTTGAATAATAATCTAAGTTGATAGCGGTGGGGCTGGTGATAAAAAGTGACACCAATTGCTACAACCCCACCACCACCACTTAAACGTCCAATTCTTCCCTGTCACCTTGCATGCTTTTCTCCGCAGATATCAAAATCACATCGGTTTCCCCTCCACTTCTTTCCCCACTTGCCACTCAGGCAGTCAGAAACCCAGAGTTCCTTAATGTGATAGGTGATATGTGATTCATAGGCATAGGTTTTCATTGTGTGTTCAAGCTATAGCACAAATGGTTTGAGTGAAGGATGAAATAATAAATCCACTGGGACCTCTGGACTAAGAATACAAATATATATACATCAGGACTCACAGCCTTCCTCTGCTTTTTTCAACTGGAGCTCTGTGCCCATCGCTCTGCTGTTTGTTCCATTCTCTTCTAGCCACTCCAACCGCTTGTCTCCTCTGTTCCCCTCTAGCCTCCCTTCCACATCCGATTTCCTAGCAGTTGGCAACACACTGTATTGCTGGAACAGTACAAGAGGACAGCTAGATAGGTGGTTTTCCATTTTATTAATAGATTTGAAGGTCAGAGCATCAAAATGGTAATTTCAATCAGGGCTACTCTAGTGGTTCAACAGACTAATGGAGCTACAGTAGGTTGTAGATCTTAATGCACTCAGGAGACTGCAGTCTAATTGTGAGTGTTGCTGGTTTGGTCAGATCTGGTTGAGTCAAATCTCTGAGCACCACGCCATCAGGTCACTCCTGAAAGGATGTCGCCTGTTTTGAGAAGAGAAAATAAAGCACAGTGGGAGGGGGGCAGCGGAGACCTTGCATTGCTGAACAAGCAGAAATGGCTGCATTAAGGGTTAGCTCTGTCAGGACTTTGCGGAAGAAGATGGCTGTTGCCGCTGCCCTCTAATGTAATCTCATCAGATGTACTAAATTCATTGCTGCTGATGGCTTTTTTTGTGTGCCACCAAGTGCCAGGGGGGAAAAAGCAATCCCTGTAAATGGAGGGAAGTAAACAAGTCAGAAGAGAAGGGAGAGGCTGTAATTTCTTGCCCTTCACACCCCCAATAAATTCCTCTGAGATTTTCTTAAAGATAATGATACAAACAAGAACAAAACAATTATATAGATCTGTATGACCATTTCAATACTCTGACCTTCACATCTATTAATAAAACTTACCTATCTAGCGGTCCTCTTTTCCTGCTCCAGCAATACTGTGTGTTGTCAACTGCCACTTTGAGTCCCATTTTTTTTAGGGAGTGGGATACTAACAACAACAACAACAACAACAACAACAACAAGAACTCATGGACCAAAGGGGGAGGAAGTATTGTTATTGCACTCCACAGTCTTTTCAGATGGTTGTGATCATTTGATTTCTGCCTGATGCATGGGACCCATTTTTAAAGTACATATATCTGTTTGTATGTTTTTGCCTGCCTCTGCCTTGGTTTCTTCATATCTCTCCATAATCTACATATTTCTGCTTTCTAGATTTGTTGTTGTTGTCATTGTTATGTGCCTTCAAGTCATTTCTGACTTATGGCAACCCTAAGGTGAACCTATCATGGGGTTTTCTTGGCAAATTTCTTCAGAGGGGGTTTGCCATTGCCTGAGGCTGAGACCATGTAATTTGCCCAAGGTCATCCAGTGGGTTTACATGGCTTAGTCAGGTCTCCAGAGTCCTAGTCCAACACTCAAACCACTTACACCACACTGGCTTCCTTGTTCTGTCTTCTGTCTTAAAATGGCAAACAGCAAGGTTTGCTGTTTGGATTTTTACTCCTGAATATTTTCAATCCAGGGTATTTTTTTAAAAAGATTTTTTAAATGGATTTTATCTTAACACAAAAAGTAAAACAACAATGTACATCCACCTTGAATCTCTGTTTACATTATCCATTATCCATTGTAATCTATAGTTTCTTACTAGTCTTCCAATTCACCATTCATTCATTCTTTCAACATAAATTGGCTTCCTAATTCCATCTCTTTGGTTTATTGTGCATACACACACATACACACACACACATTTTTGTGATGTTCTTCACACCCCCAATAAATTCCTCTGAGATTTTCTTAAAGATAATGATATGTCCTGTTTCTTATTTACTTTCCCTTTAAATATAATTGTGTGTGTGTGTGTTTAAGAAACCTATATGATACCTCTATTGGTCTGTTATTGTTTGCTGTCTTGTTTTTTTCTTAGGCCCAAAGCGCACTGCGGAAATAATCCAGTTTGAGACTACTTTAACTGTCTTGGCTCAATGCTAGTTAATTCTGGGAATTATAGTTTTGTGGGACATTTAGCTTTCTCTGTCATAGAGCTCTGTTGCCACAATAAACTACAATTCCCAGGATTCCCTAGCACTGAGCCAGGGCAGTTAAAGTGTCTAGAAGTGGATTATTTTTGTAGTGTGTTTTGGACCTTACTAACCAATTGTTATTGCTGTTATTTTTTGTTATGTTTCCCCCTTTAAGATCTGTTTTTGACCATCTTCAGTTAAGTTTTGTCATTATCTCCTATTCTATTTTATTTACCCCTTTGTATCCTATAAGGTAGATACTATTTCCCAACTATCCTCTAAGCCTTTACAGGTTTATCGCTAAGATAGTTTGTCCATTTCAGACTAGCTATCAATTTCATAGTCCATTCTTTGGTGCTGGGAATTTCTTGGTTTTTTCCCCATTTTTTGGCAAAGACCATTCTGGTGGCTGTTACCATGTATAATAAAATTCTCCTGAATTTCTTTTCTGTTTGGTTGTCTAATCCCTTCAACGTGTTAAGAAGGTACAGTTCTGATGTTAAATCTAGGGTTGACTGAATCCATGGATGCAGAATCCATGGATATGGAGGGCCGATTGTATTGTGTGTTCTTCCAGCTGAGCCTTTATTATGTAATTGCCTTACCCCACTCTTGGAATTACAGAGACCCAATGATGATGTTTTCCAGAGGACAGAGACAAAGTCAGAATAGTTGTCATTAGATTGATAGCATTAAGAAACATCTACCTGAAAGCATCCAAACATGCCCCTGCAATAGCTTACATGGATTGATCCATACCTATAACAAAATAACCACCTGACATTAGAGGCATGAATCTGATTTAAATGTCTTATGGATAGTTGAAAGGATGAGGGTGTTAAGCAACACAATATACTTGTTAAAAAAAAAGTGAACTGGGAATTTGGGGTGGGTGGGTAATGAAATAACTATATTCAAATAATGCTAGATGTAGACCAGAGATAGATCATTTAAACAAGGAAGTGACATGATATAGCCTTAATTTTATCCTATGTAACAACTTGGAGTGTCCCACTGCAGCATTTGGTTTAGTACAAAGAACTCTCAAAACTGGTTTATCAGGTCAACAGTAGGATATCATGCTAATACAGCAAGTTAGATTCAACTGCCATTGAATTAATATCGCCTTAAAGTAAATCACAGGCTTTCACTTGTCGATGCATATAAGGACCTATAAACATATCATTTATGCAGTGCACAATAGTGACAGACCTAAAGAAAAAACCCTCAAAAGTAAAAATAATAAATTTTAAAATTACCAGAATATGACACTGAGACACAAACTGCAGAAATGCTGTAAATGGACTAAGCGTGAGTAACAAAATGGGGTAGTTATGTATAGCTGAAAAGTGTCATATTACTGGAGTGAGTAAAGTGAAGCTCCTTAAAGTGAGCTATGCTATATAGATCAAACACAGAGATAAAACTACAATTGATTTCCAAACAAAGAGCTGGAGCACTTTAAGGCTTTCCTAGGAATATGCCAGGAATTAGATATAATAAATTTAAGCAACACAATTACTTGCAGCGATTCACTTGATTTTTTTTTAACTGCTTTTTGGTTGGTTGGTTGGTTGTTTCTTGGTAATAAGGACAGAATAAAGTTACATTTCAAAAATAACATGACAATTGGTAATGGCATTAACTGTTTTGGTGGAAGAAGTAATGCATTCTAGTTCTTTATTAAAAGTTTTTTTAAACATATTTTTTTAGGCATTTTAAAGTGTTTTTTAAAAAGTTTTAGGCAATTGTCTCAAACAAGCCATGGTGTCTAATGGGTGAGTGAACACTGTCTAGGCTGCCAGAGGCAAGTGGGAATAGAAAAAAACAGTAAGAGATGCAAGATCATGAGGCAAATTTAATGAAAAGGCTGTTGGGTAATACAATGTAGGGCCAGGCCTTCCACAAACAGGCACTTTACAGATGCACTGGACAACAAACATCAAACAGGCTAGTGTCACCAGGTTTTCAAAATAGGAACAATAAAGGACAATGCAAATTAATAACATGTAGAGTTGACACTCAGGAAGTAATTATTAACATGTCTGTGTTCTACTGAAATACCAAGTGAAGGTACTGACTCCAGTTAGCCCTGTGTTTATCTGTAAAAAATTAATATACTGTATTGTCCACATTCATTAATTACAGTAGGCCCTTGGTACTTGCTGAGGTTTGGTTCCAGGATCCCCATGGATACCAAACCCATAGATGCTCAAGTCCCATCATATACAATGGGGAGTAAAATGGTTTCCTTTATACAAAACGGCAAGATCAAGGTTTGCTTTTTGGATTATCTTTATTCTTGGAATTTTTGGTTGATAGAGATGACTGACTCTACATGTAGCATGCATTTCTGTCTTTACAAAGAACCCATACTGCAAAATACAATTATTATGATTATGATTATTAACCTTTATTTATAAAGCGCTGTAAATTTACACAATGCTGTACATACAATCTTTTTAATTGGACGGTGCCCTGCCCTCAGGCTTACAATCTAAAAAGACACGACACAAAAGGAGAAGGGAGTGGTGGAGGGGAAGGGGCTCTATAACATGATGATGGTGGTGGTGGTGGTAATGATGATGGTGATGACTATTTTGGGGTACACCTTACTCTGTATAAAAGTAAAAGCTTTTCAGTCTTCAGAGAGAACCTCCCTTTTAATAAGGGATGCCTGGAAACCCTAGACCCAGCCAACAGTGAGCCTGTGGGATTTGTCTGGACATAGGTCTGTCCACATTGAGGGCACACATCAACAACAATTGTAACTCTCTCTCTCTCTCTCTCTCAACACACAAATATACACATCAGAGAGGACAACATCTGCCCTTCAAACCATAGGACCACGTCCGCAATCTTTTTTTAAAAAACCAAGGCCGGTTACAGACTGGCACTTGGGACGTCCGCAGGACGTCCCATTTTAAAAAAGGGGCGTCTCTTCTAGACGCCCCTGGGTCTAATACGGACTCTGTCCGTACAATATGGTGCCGGCCGTTCCACACGGCCGGCGCCATCTTTACGTATCGGACACATAGCGTCTGAACGTGTCGCGGCGCCTATGAATGCGCCAGCGGTGCCTCACAACATCATAGAGGCGTCGCAAGAAGGAGCTCCATTTTGGAGCTCCTTTTTTGCTCCGCGCGGGAGCCGCGCGGTGTGGCTGCTGCGGCTCCCACACGGAGCAAGCGGCGGTGGCGGCAGACCGCCTCAAAGCAGCGGTCTATAACCCGCCCTAGAAACCTTTGGAAAAGCCCCAGCACTAATCTCAGAAATTGCAACAAATAGCCTCTAAAAAGCAAATGGACACAGAGGCAATAACATGCAAAACCCAAAAAGGTATACTGCAACAAGGGCAATCTGGAAAAACCCTAGAATAAACAAAGTAGTACAGATGATTGTCCTCCTCACTTTGTCTATCCTATTATTGCCAGTGTTTATCGCAATGATTAACATATTATGGGTTTTTTGACATTTCCTCCCACCCAATGTTAATGTAAACAGATTAGATTTTGGGGGGCTCAAGCGGAGTTAACAAAATGTTAAGTCTTTTCTATCTCTGAGTATATCTCATAGAGCTCTTCTTCTGAGCAGACATAATCGGCTGATACAATGAAAGGCTAGGGGTGCATCTAGACAACAGAATTAATGCAGTTTGACACCCCTTTAATGACCATGGCTTAATGCTATGGAATCCTAAAATGTGTAATTTTGTGAGATATTTAACCTGCTCTATAAACTACAAATCCCAGGATTTCATAGGAGGGAGCAATGGCACTTAAAATTGTATCAAACTGCAGTAATTCTGCAGTGAATATGCAGCCTAAAGTACACCAGCACTCCAGCTGATTCAGATGGCATTGTGAGATGAAAGAAAGTCCCAGCTTAAAAATAGGCCTGCACATTACTAATTGAGTGGAGAGCTATATGCATACAGATGGACACTCAGAGCATTCTTTTCACCTTATCCAGGTGAAGTCCCAGGACCACTGAACCAGCACTTAAACTTAAAAATAGTATAAGTTAATGTGAGCAAAGTGAAGTTCAGTCACAGAGGTACCAAGCAGAGTGATTTTTAGGTGTTAGCTAACAAACTTTATTTTTTCATGCCTTTAGAATTATAGTTTTAACTCTTCTTTTATCTGTTTATGCTGCTGCTGTGTTGTATAGAATGTTTTTATTAATTTGAGGCCCACATTTCTTGGCATTTCAAACAGCAAGAAGATGGTCCCTTCTAAAGTAAGACATATGGCCATTCTTCCTATTTATGTGCTAAGGTTCTCATGTAGGAGAATGCAGGCTATTCAGAACAAAACATCAAGTACCCTGTTGGGCTGGAAGCAAGATACTTATTCTGAAGAAACAAATTGATAATGCCTTTGTTTTTTTAAAAAGTGTTAGGCTAATCAAAGAAAATTAGATCGACAAAGGTGTGTGGGATAAATCCATATAAGGCAGGAATCAGTGGTAACAAAATGTTATTCAAATCCCAGCACCAGAATGCAAAAGTGCATTGAGATTTTTTGGACTATAAAACTCTAAATTCAGAACAAAAGTAAAATGGTCTTTGTCATCAAGGTGATATAGGCTGTACAATGGGAATAATAATAATAATAATAATAATAATAATAATAATAATAATATACTTGTACATCAGTGCTTGATTTCAAACATGGGGGTCTGGAGGGAAACAGAAATAAAATGAAATGATGTGCTTTTAAGTTTCTAGTGTCCTGGCTTTTATATATTTCAGTCCCTTGGCAGGATGTTTCTCTCTAAGCATTACCAGCACACACTTGAATAGAAATAGAAGTTTTATGGAAAGAATTTAAAGAGATGCTAAAACTAGCCTCTGGAAAACATGCTAGTAGCCCCATGTGGACTTCACGTCTTCTTCAAAGTAGACTGAGCACACCAGGAGCTCTGGTATTGTCAAATACAGGGGGAAATGCAAGGCGGGGGCGGGGGGAGGCAGGGAGATGAAGGCAGAAGAAATACAAACAATATTGCTGAATATTCATACAATTAGAAATTCCAGTTAGTCTTTCTCTATGAAACCACAAAAAGTAGAAGAGTCAGGAATAGCCCCACATGGGATTCTAATGACATTAAATACCTTTTTAATAATAATAATTATTATTATTTTTAAGACATACAGTTCTGGGACATATATACATATATATATGGAGAAGTACAGAAAATAGTGTGTATATTGTAGAATGGACAATGTTTTAATTGTAAGAGAAATTGACAATATTGGATGGCATGTGAACCCCTTTCCTTTGATGAGAATATATACTTTGCCCTTTCCCTTTATCTCTGCTCTTATGCTCTTTCTTGTATGCAGAGAAGACATATGAAGCAGAGAATCTCTTTGGCTTAGGAGAATCTTCTCATGGAGACTCTCTATTCAGGCTTCTTTCTTCAACACAACACAAGTAAGATGAGAATAGGGACAATGAACGACAGCAAGGGGAGAAGCACGTTCACAAGAAGTTTGAACTCTTGAACATAGCTAATGGCTACAGTGAACAATTTGTCATCTGAAAACATGAACACATGCTTGCTTTCCCACCAGATTTTACAAGCTTTACAAGCACTCTTAGTAAACCCTCACTCTCCCTAGTAAACCCTCACTCTACTTCTTCTTTAAACTGTGGTTTGCTTGTTTTTTAAACTATGGGATCACATGTTGTTGTTTTAGCATGACTATGCAAATAATCTCACTCAGGTATTCCATCTCCACAGTTTGTTGTTCACACTATGGAACCACATTTCTGCAAGTCTGGTTGCTCACACATCTCAGCTCTCAAATAAAGATGGAGTTGATGATGTGAATGTATTTGAAACATGTTCAAGGGATACAGAGTTTTATCCCAGGTCTATTCCCATCGATTATACCCACATCCGAGTATCCAAATCTTTTACAAAAACCAGGAAAAAGATCCAACATTGATTATCCTGGGTTAAGTAGGATTTTTGATAGCCTCCTTCAAATTTAATTGGATGCATTCAAAAGATTCAATCCAGATTCTACCTGGATTATTTTCACCATCTGAATAACCCTTATGATGATAGGTTTGTACCTGTCCCTAAACCACCCTTACACAGTATTCATCAATCAGTTGCAGCTTGGTTTGCATCACATTTCTGATCCACAATGATACGAATAACATTAGCTAAATCAGGTAGTTCCTTTACCAACTTTATGCACAGAGAAATTTATATAATTTTGGCCATAAAAATGGAAATCATAAGAAAAGTGGAGGCTAGTGAAAGAAAAAGTGGCCTCTAGAAGGTTCAAAATGTTTTTATTTACTTATTCAAGCTTACCTGACAGTTTCATTTTGTATTTGCATATTATTAGCTTTTTTGGGGGGGGGATTGCTGAAATTTGTTAGGCTGATCTTTTTCCTGATATAGGCCTCTATCTCTATTCTGTCCAGATTATTTCTGCCTCTGGTGTCACATTTTCTGTTAAAAAGTTAACCCCTTTATTAAGGGAGGTATACAGAACACTTTTCAGTAGCTTTGCAGTTCAACTCTAACCACTGGCTTTGGGCTGTTAGTTGACATATAGAATCTAAACTCGTACAAGCATTTTAGGGTTTCTGCTTTAAAATGTACACTAAAATGTCATTATGCTTTGTTTTAAACTAGCTTCCTGAAGATAAGAGAGCATTGCATAGAATAATGTGAGTAATGAGCTTTTTCATCAGTTCTGAAATGAATTCTATTCATTTTGTTGCCATTCCTCTTGCAAAGAAGTAATTGCCACCTAATAGATACAGATCTTTGGAGGGCTTTCAAGGTTGATGGCATTTATTTTTATTAGTTTGAGTGAAATGTTGACTGTGCAGTAGCCTTGAATGAGAGCTGTAGTGCAGAGATGCCATCTTTCTTTCACAGGACTGGCCTGCTTTCACTGATATTAGTCAGGAAACTACACAGATTAATAGAGAAATGGGCATGAGGGAAGAAACAAAAGAGGGGAATGCTAAAGCAATGGTTACCTGGTGAGGAGAGATATCTATGTGCAAAGCCTGGAAGAAATTATTTGGGGAGCAGGGGCATAGGCTTTTTACTTTGGGACTATCATACCCTCCAACATTTCACCAATAAAAACTAGGGTACATGTGGCCATGCAACATCAGAGTTGTCAAGATGGCAAACGTTATTAATGAGGAAGAACAGACAAGTTAAGAGAGGCTGCAGCTGTTTGCTTTTGCCTGAGCCTACTGAGAATTGTAAGAAAATGGTGTCTTAGTGGTTAAGACACTGAATCTGATGATCATAAGGCTAGAAGGTTGGCAGTTTGAGGTCCAAGCACCACATGACGGAGTGAGCGCCTGTCATTAGTCCCAGCTTCTGCCAACCTAGCAGTTCGAAAGCATGTAAATGTACAAGTAGATAAATAAGTACCACTTCGATGGGAAGGTATCAGTATTCCTTACAGTCATGCTGGCTCCATGACCACCAGAGTTGTCTTTGGACAATGCTGGCTCCCTTGGCTTAGTAACGAAGATGAGCACCTCTCCCTTCAGCTGGTAACAACTAGACATTCATGTCAAAGGAAATCCTTTAACCTTACTTTTATCTTTTTACTGGGAATTGTAAAATTCTGAGTTGCCTCTCGCCTCCCCACACTGAGTTATTTCAGTGGAAACTACTTTTGAATGGAAACTATGGAGATTATCGCTCAGTGTTTTCAACTGGCTCCAGCCTCCCAGGATGGAGCCAGGACATGGGATGGAGGAGGGGATTATCGCTCACTAAATCACCGCCGAACAACATCAGCCCGGGTCCCAGACCCACTCTGCCAGCAACTTTTAGAAGTTGGAAAGCTTTCTGACTTCTAAAAAGTGCTGGCGGTGTGCAGCTGGGACCCGGCTTGGACCCAGGCTGATGGCATCTGGCGGTTCAGCAGCAATTTAGTATGCAATAATCCCCACCTCCATCTTGCGTCCCAGCTCCAGCCCAGGAGGCTGGAGCTGGTTTAAAATGCTGAGCAATAAGCTCCTACAATTCCTGCTAACTTGGAATCTTATTGGACTCATTTTTTCATCCGTTATGGGCTTGGGAAGGGGCTGCGAGAATCTGGGGGGAAACGGATTTTAATGCACCGCAAAGTGTCCTCAAAATGGCCGTATTCCATCCCCTGTCCCCAAGCCGTCCCATTCAGTGCTGAGGAGCATCCTTTGCTTCAGTCAAAAGACATCTTGGGGCCAGGGGCTGAAATGGGACCATTTTGAGAACATTTTGCTGTGCTGTAAAATCCGTGTTGTTGTTTTTTTACAGCCCCAGGTGGCCCATTCCTGTACCCATAATGGATGAAAAAATGAGTCCGATAAGTTTCTGAGTGGGAACTCGGAAACTGAAGGAAGCTGAAGGTTCAAAAAGTATGCCAGGTGTCTGGATCGGGTATGCAATGCAGCTGAGTTGGGCAAAAAGGCGTGCAATAAGATCCATTTTTACCCGTTCAAGCCCATGCCCAGCCCATGCCCAGATCGGGCAAAAATAGACATGCGAATGCGATAATCTCCTAAATGTCTTGTACTGTGATGATGTTAAAAGAGGAATGCTCATGTGGAGAGGAAAACTGAAGATCTCTATCCTACTACTTTTCCCAGGTATTGTTTCCCACCCAAACCCTTTTTCCAGCTATGAAGTGAGGAAGAAGCAGGGGTTGCTTTGACATCACTGCCTCTGATATGCTGGCCTCAGTCACACCAACTAGGATCAGGGTTTCCAGCTCTCAAGGCCTGGTCCTGAGCCACAGGGCCTGGACTATCTTCTCCAGGCTGCCGGGGAAGGAGGGAAACTCAGGATGAGAGTACTGCCTTTAAACATCTGTGTAGATATATACTGTCCTCCTTTGTTAACCATGATATTATTTATTTCCCCTTCCTATGTATGCTTCTGAAAGCTGCACAGTGGAGAAAGCTGACAGGAAGAAAATAATCTCATTTGAAATGTGGCACTGGAGAAGTGTTCTACAGATACTGTGGTCTGCTAAAGAGACAAATAAATGAGTCCTAGAGCTGAACAAGCCTGAACTTGCCCTAGAAGCCAAGATGACTTCACTGAGACTGTTGCAATTTGGTCATATAATGAGAAGACAGGATTCACTACAAAAGACAATAATGCTTGGCAAGGTAGAAGGCAGTAGGAAAAGAAGGAAGACTGCATTCCAGGTGGATAGACTCAATCAAGGAAGCCATGGCCCACAGTCTGCAGGACCTGAGCAGGGCAGTTAATCATACAGCTGGAAGGACTATCCAATCCAACCCCCTGCCATGCAGGAACTCACAATCAAAGCATCCCAACAGATTACCATCCAGACTCTGTTTAAAAACCTCCAAAGAAGGAGACTCTCTCTGAGGGTGACTTGGAGATCTCTCATTCATGAAGTAACCATAAGTTGAAGTCAACTTGATGGCAATTAAAAGCAAAAAATATATACTTATTTGAACGTTATATACTGTGCAATTGTAGTCAATGTTTAATTTATCATATTTAATGGCATCACCCCGGCCCACTCCCATGATGCCATAAGGGGTTGTCTCTAGTTTCAGGTTCTGGTGCTGAAATCTCAGAGCCTGGCCTGGCAGTGGACTGTTACCCATTGGACTCAGGGTGTAGAAACAAGACCCTGGTTTTGGAGCTGTTCCAAAGCCCCAGCTACCTTAATCCAACATTGCTTACACTATTTCCCCTTGTTTCATACCTCACTTAGGTGGTTAAACAATTTTCATCTCAAATAAAGGCAGACATAGCAGCATTCTTCTTATAACATTTAAGTAAATAGATTTCACTGTCTAAACCCTAATGTTCTCATGTGATTTTTTTATACATGATTTTCTGGGCAGCTGAGTTTAAATTACAGATGGATGCAGTGCCATGATCAGATCCATAGTGAATGAGAAAAAGAACTGTGACCGTTCTGTTGTCCCTTGATGGTTGGTTAATAGTGTGTCACATGCTTCTAGCTATAATTGCAGAGATCCTAGATATGGCTAAGCAAATTTGTGTCAGCTTCATGTTCATTTTTGCAAAGATGAATTAGACACATTAAACAAATTAGGCGAATTACATATATTAAGATGAGTTACTTGATCCAGAGCTAAATGAAAGCAAATCAATTATTGCAAATTAAGCAATTATAAATTGGAGGCAAAGGAAAACTTTGCTTTTGGTTACTTGGAAACAGAAGCACCCTTTTAGATATCAAGAAACTGGGCAGATTTTCACCAATAAGAGAGACAGCGTGGTATAATAGTTAGACTTTTGAACTGGAACTTGGGAGAACCAGATTCAGTCCCTAATTCAGCCTAAAACTAAATTCAGTGGGTGTCTTCAGACTAGTTAGACCCTCGATCTCTCTCCCCCTCCCTGCCCCCTCTCTGTGTGCTGCCTTTCTTTGTGGGTGAAGTCAGTAGTGTGAGTGACAGAGAAGCAGCACACTGAGCCAATGGAGTGGGGGAGAGTTTTAGTTCTATTTATTTGGAGGACCCCATCCCCTCTGGAATTGCATTGATGTGCTTCTTTTCCATGGTAGATGCTCACTCCAACTGCATTGATCATCTCCACCACCACCACAGCTATGGACAGGAAGGAACCCACAATGCCCAGTTCCACTGTTCTGGCCACTTCTATTATAGAGGTCCAGCCTGATGTGTGATCTGGTATGCCAGTTATGTTTCTTTGGGTTCCTAGACTGATGGCAATCACCCAGGATGGAAATGGTCCTAGGGGAGGAAAAAGTCCTACAGAGCTCCAGGTGCAGCCAATGTGTGTGGCCTTCAGGAAAAATGCACTACTTGGATTCAGTGCAGCCCTGGCACACACAGTTTCTGTCTCTTAGGCAAATGTAAATGGTTCTAATTGGGGCTCCATTGTTGCTGGTTACAACACACAGGCTTGCCAGGTTATTAATGCAAAAATTAAAAAAACTGGGTAAACCAATGTCTCCCTTCAACATCAGTAAATTAATAATGACTAACTGCTACATTATTCCTACTTTAGTACTGTATTTTAAGTCATTTCAGGGACCTGTGCATGCTTTGCATAAGGCAATGGAGAAATCTCAAGAAGTTAGAACCAGACTTTCCCCTACAGAGAAAGGAGGGACCACACACTTATCCCTTCACAACCTTATCCTTCATTAAATCATCAGTCTCTATTTTGCAGATCAGCAGAGACAATGGCCACTGCATTAGGTCTGCTATTTGAACTTTTTACACCTTCCCCTGTCACTCTGAATTTTTAACTTAAAATGCTGCCTTTTGCAATTGAAGTGCAGACAGCATTAGCAATAACAATTTATTTAATGGCATAATTAAGAAGTAACACAACAAATTATAATTTTGAGTAATGCTGAAAGCGCTGCTGTGCCCTACATATACTGTGCTTCTGCCTAATGGCCTAACAGACTTGCTCCTGTTTACTCAGAATTGTTTGAAAAAGAGTAAATGTGTCAGTCTGTTGCAGTAAAAGCCACAAAGCATCCATGGTATCTTAAAAACCAACAAATTAAATTCCATAAGTACATTTGTCTTTAAGGTGTCACAGGACTTGTTATGTATGGGTGTGTTTTTCTTGAAAGTAAGTTTCATAGAGTCAGTGGGCTCCAAAGAACAAGTGCAAAAAGACTGAAACAGAAAATTGCAATGTTATGGACATTTACGTAGGAACAAGCCCCTGTGTTCCTAATGGGATTTAATTCTAAGTAGATGGTTGGGCGCATACTTTCTAGCAGAATTTCCTTCCTAAAAATGACCACAATCACATGGCTATATACAGCCAAGTACATTAGGAAGCACTATGGTATGTCCAGTTTCTATCTGTGGTTTTGAAATCTGGATCATGAAGAAACCTGATAGGAAGAGAAGCAACTCTTTTGAAATGTGGTGCTGGAGGAGAGTTCTACAGATACTTTTAATATAAATTTGTTAATGTGTAAATTCAGCAGGTTAATACGTTTGTGTTGTAATGTGTTTGTTTTGTAAGTGATCTACTAAGTTTTAAATGATTTGTATGTTACTTATTGGATGCATATCCAATATAGTCAATAAATTCAATAAATGTATTTCAAGAGAAAGAGAGAGAGAGAAAGTTCTACAGATACCAACAATTGCTAAAAAGACAAACAAATCAAGCCTGAACTGTTCCTAGAAGCAAATATTTGTATGGGAGGCCACCTACCAAGTGCTAGAATCTCAGAAAAAGGAACAGACAACACCATCTTTGAATATTTCTTACCTAAGAAAACCCTGAGAACTACTAAACCGAAACTATCATACTTTGGACTTATCATGAGAAGATATGACCCATTACAAAAGATAATAATATCTGGTTAAGTCAGAAGGCAGTAGGAAAAGAGGGAAACCACATTCCCAAATGGATCAATGAAGTCATGGTCTTGAGTCTGCAAGACCTAAGCAGGGTGGTTGATGATCTTGGCAGTCTTGCAAGAAGGCCTCCATAAGTTGAAACCAACGTGATGGCAAATATCAATGACAAATCAGTATTCAATTGAAAGAACATTTGAGCATGGTTATGCATGTACAAAAATGGGCCTTATCTTATTTTGAGTCATTTAGAATAAAATGAGGAAAGGGTAAGAGGAGGATATGAGTGTATGATTCATTAATGAAACAGCTGATGTCTGTAAGATGAAAAGTACCTGTCTACGCTGCATAAACAGAGCCAATTTCCTGCTTCAGAAGTTACCCCTCCAGTGTGAACTGGGCTGTGGGAATAGACAACCAGGATATAAGAGAGGCAGACCTTGTCTGTCTATTAGGCTGGGACAAGGCACAGGGAAGACAGAGTTGTGAGTGTCAAGCAACCTGCCCTGCTGGCTGCCTTCATCTCTCAGGTGGAGTGGAGGCGTCTGTTGCATTACCAATCATGAAACCATCCTGGGCAGCTTACATAAAGAGAATGAGAGGGATTATGGCTTCTTGGTTTTCATCTCAGAGAGCCCATTGTCTTATGCCAGCACACCCTGGATGGAGGAGGAGAAAAAATCAGATCAATTGATTTACCCTACACTATCTAAATTTCTGGGACACACGGATGATTTTTATTTTCATTATTTGCTGAATAATCAAAACAAAACAATGTTACTAAAATGTAGCAAAGTTTTGTTACATAATGTATAAATTGCATCCTCAAATGGTACCCAATAAGTTTTGGCGTTACAGATCAGTTTTATAACTCTACTGTTTGTTTTACTGATTGTATTTATTGGTCAATGACAAATAAAATGTCTGTCAAGTCAGAGACCAAAGAGGAGCTTTCTGGCTAAGAATCCTAAATGCTCCTCCCTACATTGCATATCCCAGGATTTCATGAGATGTTGCAATGGCTATTTGAGTGGAATCATACTGCTATAATTGTGTGGTGTGAATGAACCCAAAGTGAGAGAAACATGCTTGAAGAGTAGATAGACATTCTTTGGCTATGATTCCAGAAAAGCAATCCAGTCTCCTCCGTACACTTTTTGTGAACTTGTACCAGGCTGTTACTGATTTCAAAGGTGTAAGAGTGACTATCTGTACAGTTATACCATCTGAACAGATACAGAGCCAATTAAGATAATTTGATGAGGTTCTTCTCTGGTCATGAACTCTTTCAGAAGTGAGATAGGGGATTATGAAGAGCATGGTTGTCTCAGTTGTGAAGCAGACTTCCAACTGTAACTGCCAGATACCCACATTAATGACACTTATCCATCCAGGCCTTTAACATCTTTTGAATTTTTTGATGATGACATTCCTATGATATAACAAATTAGACAGATCTCTGATTGTTTTAGGCCTATTTTGTCCTCTTAATTCTTGCTTTTTAATGTTATTAGATTGGTGGATTTAATTGGCACCCAAATACTCAGCTTTGTTTCTTTCTTGGTGCTCTAGGCTAGAATCTCAGAAGACTGAACTGGCATAACCATCTCTGAGTATTTCTTGCCTAAGAAAAACCTATGAAATTCATAGTGTCATTGACTGGTGAAATACTAAGCAACCTTAGTGATTTCCCCACCACCACCATAATAATAAGATATATTAGTATTAATAACAATGGCTTGAATCATGCTGGTTGACCCCAGCCAGAGTATACCTATCAATTGATTGATTCAATACAGAGATAAATCCAATTGATTTAATGGATCTACTCTAATCAGAACTAGGAATAGGATTGAGGCACATAATTTTATGTGTCATAATATATTTATAGACCTGAATACTTGCTGACAGAGTGTTTGAATCAGTGCAGTTTACATAGTTGTTAACTCACCATTCAACAACAGTTTTAATGGGTCTACTCTAGTTGTAGCTGGAACTACAGAAAGGATTGCAGCCAGAGAAGTCTGTGTTTTATATTTTGAAGCACAGCCCTAAAAGGAGGGTAAAAGTGTGTTAAATAAATAACAGTGTTTAAAATAAAATATAATTTTCATGTTTTCTCCCAGAGAATTCTGGGAACTGTAGTTATGGTGCAACTAACAGAATTCTCTGTTAGTGATCCCTAACCTCCTTCTCTGAATAAATGTCTCTGACATTGCTAGGGGGAGAAAAAGAATTACTGTCAAACATACTTAGACCTTTAGTGCGGCCCCCAAAACACATCCTTCCAGATGTGTTGGACTACTACTCCCACCGACCATGTTGGCTGAGGATGTTGGAAGTTGTCCTCCAACTCACTTATAGGGTACCAGACTGGGGAAGGTTTTTGCAGTGCATTAGCGCATGTTTGTCTTCTTGACAACATGAGTGTGCTTGCTGTGCTGTATGTGTTACAGGCGTACCTGATTGATACTTGAAAATGTCATAAAAGAAATGTGTCCCTTTCCATCCAAGTTAGCTTTACTCTGGTCTCCTTTGCCCTTGCATGATGCTCACAGTGCTTCTGCACACAGTTGCAAGGAGCCTTCATTTCCTCCTGGATTTACTATTCATGGTTGAAGAGTTTTGGAGCAGTAGCTAGGAAAAATAACTTGGTTTCCCTTAAAATATTAGCTGCTGCAAAAGACCTTAGCATGTCTAGGAGATGCCAGCACTCCTCTGAATGGAGAAATCACATGGCAGGCATCTCCACTGTGATGAGAAAGGAAGCAAAGCAGTTTGAAGGGTTTTCCCTTTGACCTCTTGTGATAACCAGGTCCTGAGGACCTGCTGAAGGAATGAAAGCATATTGATGGCTTAGAGAAGCCCTTAGAGAGGAAGCATACAAGAACATCACTTTTCAGAGATGCCAAGAAGAGTAGTATTTCACTTACATGATGGTAAAAAAGTTATGTGGTGATCAATCAGGATGTTTTGAGCCCCAAAGAACACCTGTTATTTTTAATCCTTCAATACATATTAAATCAAGCTCAGATAGTAATACTTTCCCTTTCTTCAAAAGATATCTGTTCTGTCCCTACGGTTTGCTTCCATTTTACAAGTAATAATGTTAGGGTTAGCACATCTCCTAAAATGTTTGTATATTATGCCTGAAGATGTTGACAAATGCCTCTGATAAAGAAGCTCCTTTTAAAGTCTTTTTATGCCAGCATATTTCCTTTTTTTTCTCCTTGTTGTCTGTCTAGCTGGAGGTTTTTTTGGCAGCATCAATATTGGAAGAATGGTGAAGGAGAGCTGGTGAAACAGACTTTGGGTGTGGATTGCAGCAGCGTGTCTGCAGAAAAAATGTACAAAAGCCTGAGCTAGGAAAAACAAGATTTTCCTCTAGCCAGTTCTGTTGTAGCCATGTGTGCCTGCCTACAACAGGCAAGGTAAACAGCAGCTGCCTCCAGAATCCTTTACTGAGCATGGATAAACAGCAAAAGAGAGAGAAAATGAGACATTGGCTAAGCTTCCCTCATGAGCTATCCACAACTAGTTTTAAAAAGTTTAGATGTATAAATTTGGTTGCCAAATTCATAAGATTTTGGTTTTAAAAATCACAAGAAAAATAGAGGATGGTGAAATAAAAAAAATCATCATGAGATACATTTAAGAAGAAACTTTCAAGTGGTTTTCAGAAGGTTCAAAATGTTTTTGTTTGTTTATGCACGTCTTACCTAACCTAGTTGCTTTCTTTTACATCTTTGGGGGTTTTTTTTTAGGGAGGGGGAGTTTGCTGCAACCTGTTGAACTATGAGGCCATCGTTGTCGTAATCTCTTGCTACTGCTCCTCCTCCTCTTCCTCCTCCTCCTACTAGTGTGGGGACCTATCCCTGTTCTTTCCATGTATTTCTATCAATTTTTCTGTTAGAGGTAATACCCAGGAACACAACTAGTTTGTTATCTGAGGTACACCTGTACTTAGTTCCATTCCTGACTTACCAGGCATCAGCTACTGCAAGCTACAGGGGCCGGTTCTCCTGTTGATTTGGGTGCAGAAGATGGACATCTCCAACCTCCTCCTGTGAGCAATCTCCAATGCAAGAAGAAACAGTGACAGAGATCCTGCTTCTGTTGCATTGGTGTCTGCTTGTGGAAGGGTGTGCAAACTTCAGTATGCTGTGCCCAACGACAGAACAGACCTTCATCTTTTGCAGAAGCTGATGCCCAGTAAATCAGGATTGGATTACTTGCATACTGCAAAATGGAAAGAAATCATGGATATCAATACGAGGAGAAGAAGAGGAAATTCACGAGGAGAGGAACAGCAGCAAAGTGACACCTCCTAACGAAACAGCAGATTATAAGTGATAAAACTGTTGAACTGCCTGTTTGTCCAAAATATTACTGAGAAAGAATAAAGCTATTGTTGTTCAGTTGAGCAGCTGAAGGACTTTCTGTTTACATATTAATATATCCTGTATTTAACACTTTGATTGTTAGATATTGCCACTGCTGTAGATATGGCTTATAGGTTATGGATGAAAGGCTTTTTTCTTGCATCCTTCCAGTTAATGTGGATTTATCTTTAGCATCACTCATGAGAAGTGGGGTTTTCAAAAATGCATGAAGATGCTTATTTCTCTCACAACCTCAAAACATGCACAAGTGTGGGATGGAGAAAGAGTCTAATAATGGATGGATTTTCTGAGCTTAATTCTGATAAGATTTTCAGTGCAACATGTAATGTAAAACTAAACACTAATTTAAATCTAATGTAAATGTAACTGTTACCTTTTCAACATAAACACAATTAAAGTGAGTTTTTTGTGTTAACAACACAATGACTATATTACTATTGTTGTTGTTACACTCAGTATACATGGTGGTATATAAAAGTGAAACAAGCAGACAAAAATACAAACAGCCATGCTAAAGGTGTCCAGTCTAATTTTTTCTAAAGGAATATAGTTTCCTGTCTCTATCTGTTCTCTCTTGATGTGAAAGAGAAGATCCTGGATCAAATCTCCTGGATTTTGATTTAAATCAAGGCATTATTTTATTTATAAATACATATTTCTGCACTGCCACACAAAAGATATTTCAAGGCTGTATACTAAAATAATAACAATAATCAGACATTCAATATAATATGAATAGCATAAAAACATCAATCCAGTAAAAAAAAAAATGAAAGGCAAAGAAACCTATTTCAACCTGCTAAAAACACAAATTTACATTTAAATTTAAAATCTTGTTAATAATTTCAAGAAATGAGTGAAAAGAATGTGAAACTTTCTTAGGAAAGTATTCCTGAAAGTATTTAGGAAACTAAATGGAATATTTTCCTGAGATATTCTCTTTTTTTTTTCCATCTCAGATTGATTCTTCCTTATTCTTCCGTTCCCTCCCCACTTCCCCCAACAGGCCCAGAAGACAGGAAAGGAAAGGAGGCAAGCAGAGATGGCCTTGTGTTGTGTGGTGATTGCATTGGTGGCTTGAGCCTAGGGCTAGGCAGCGTGGTGAAACTTCACGTCCAGATAGTCTCAAGAGATAAAGGGGGTCCCATTATTCCCTGGAACTGCTTGGAAGCCTCCCTCTCTTCACACTAGCTTGGGGTGGGAAGGTCAGAAGAGCTCTTAGTTCGATATTGGTACATAACAGTAGCTTGAAGCATAACAGTAGAAAAAGTGCAATCATTAATGTATTGAATTTGCATAATCAGAATGCAAATTAATGATTTAATTATTATAATAATTTGCATAATATGCAAAGCAGATGGCTAGATATGAGGGATTGGAATATGAGGGACGGAAAGACTAGTATATAGTCTTTCAATGCATTTTAATACAGTAGTCTTAACGGCCTGTTACAGACAGGCCAAAATAAAGCTGCTTCGAGTCACTTTGGAGGTATGGTATTTCAATGATGCATGAGTCCTAAGAGTCCAAAAGCCACACCAAACCTGCACTCCAGTCCTTAGGAGTAGGGCTGGTCCTGAGAACTGGTATCCAGCTATGTATTGTATTCTGCTCAGACATTCCCAGACTTCGCACACAAGCCATGCACCTACCTCTTTTCAGTTTGGAGTTATTCCCCTCCTTTTTTAGCTTGCTTATAATGAGCACAAGCTGAGTTAGACAAAGCATCATAAATCTAATGCCATTTATAATTAGGGCAATTTATACTATGCTCTCTGGTGCATGCTCCTATTATATTTATAGCAAAAGACATACATGCAGATGCATTGATAAAGATAATACAATCCAGATTATTGATAGTTCATGAAATATAATCCAATTCCTGACAAAGTCATGGCCATAGGCCAGCCAAACAGACTTAAACGGTTCAGTATTTCCTGTAATTTCCTTCATTTCTTGACATTTTAGGGGGCAACTTTAGGCTAAAGCTCTGCCCACCCTTACCTAATATCCTGTCATAAAATGGAGAAGCCCATTCTATCAAATTTTCCATGAAGAACAAGGCTTCAAAACATGGGCTAAAACATGAAATGAGCACTAGAATATATTGTAAATTGCTCTGCAAGCAAAATACTCTATACATAGTCATGTATTGCTCCAGACGTTTTAGTCAAAAATTGACCCAATTTCTATCAACATACCCACAGGTCAATGTAAGTACTGTACTTTAACACTGTTCTGTTTCTGTTTCTGCTTCTCTCTCTCTCTCTCTCTCTCTCTCTCTTTCACACACACACACACACACACACACACACACACATATATATATATATATATATAACCAACCCCTGGTGAAAGGAAAGAATTTAATCTGGAAGCACTGACACCCCTCTGTTTTTTCATCCATCCAGCCGTTAGGGTAAGCATAGTCAGTAATGCCTGCTGGAATTTTGTAAGTTTTTGACATTGCTTTTCTTTGCTTCATCCTTTAGATCCTTTGTTACATGCCTTTTGCCATCACCTTATCCATGGACCATATCAAAATCGTAATTTGGACCCAAAACCTGCCCTTGACTTATATATGAGATCGACTTACAGTCAAGTATATACAGCATTTGCCTGATGAGATTTCTGCACTTATGTTTACTCTTCAAAAAGTTATTTGACATGCTTCTGTCTTGTATAAAGCATCCTTTCAAGGTTGCGTTTGATCATGGAGTGAGAAAAAGAGGAGTAAGAAGTTGGAACATTAAACAAAAATTGCAGCCGTGAACTAGCACCAGGTTTTGCTTTGGGTTTTGTAAATGGTTAATTCTTCCTTTCTTTCTTCTCCCTTCTTTTCAAAATTACAGAAGCCAGAGAGAAACCAATAGTCAAGTGGAAGAACAAACAGACCTGTGAGTATGACAGATCTTTATAGAATGGTGTTAGAATGCAGGGTCTTATTACAGAACAGTGGGAGGCCTTGTACACGGAGGTATCAACTCTATGGGGACCACTGCTCTTAAACAGAGATGAAAAAATGTGATTTGAAAAGGCCCTCATGGGTAGCCTTCAAAGGCACAGACAGGTTCTGACTGGATTAACATTTATTGACTGTTTAAGCCTGTTTTTTCCTTCCTTTTTGTTTTTTGTGTTTGTTTTTTCTTTAGCTCGAGGACAAAGATACATGAGTTTAATTGCGGAGGCTTGTTCTGCCAACTGATCACCAGAGTGGCAACCAAAGCTTTACTAATCACTTCTTCATTAAAGAAAAGTCTCTATTACAAAACAAATTAGGCATGGTGCTGATCCCTCTCTCCTAACTGCAGGTCCAATGGTATTATAGCAAAGTTAACACCGTTAGAAGCGCAAGGGAGGGGAGAGAAACTTATTAAGGTTTTGCGCTGAGGTAGCACTTTTGTATTGATTTTACAATACACAGGTATTATGATTTATGGAGTGCTAGTGTCACTCTAACAAGCTGAAGGACACACAATATCATCTCCAACATCATTAAAATTCAGAAGCCTCTAGAACTAACTCATCAACCACTGTGCATTGTCAGGGCCTACAGAGCTATATTTGAGTTTTGAGATACCCTCAAGCCTTCGGGACACACGTCTCTTTTAGTCATTTAAATGGTTTTTAAAAAGTTGGATAGAGAACCAAGAAACAAATAAGCAACATAGTGAATAAGAGAAGCCTAAGTGGTTTATTAAGTGAGCACTGACCTGCAAAATCAGATGGCTTCCCTCACTCCAAATATATACAATCCTCTGTTACTGAGATCTTCATATGAAGAAAACTCATCTCTTGACTGTACATTCCATTTGCAAATAGAACATTTGTTCTTTTGAGATCAGGAGACAATTATGTAGTAAATGGAAAGCAGCATGTCTTTTATCACTACCAGGGTCACAAATCTGTAATTTCATATTTGAGGCCCCAGTCCCAGCAGCGTTAGCCATGACAAATCCACAAATGTAATGCGTTAACACTTTAGGCAGAACTCACTGTCAGGTTCCATGACTTTCAATAGGACAGGCTGCTTCATTCTATGGGTCATTATTCTGAAATACCTCTCCTCAGGTCCAAGTGCAAAGGATTTCAGCTTTGGTCATAAATAACTTTAGCTTGGAGAGGCCCTGCATATGTTTTAAAGGATTCACAGTAGCAGAGTAATCTTGTGTGTGTTTATTCTGAAATAAGTGCTTAAATAATATTTAATGGGATTTACACTCTGGAAAATGTGCATAGGCTTCCAAACTGCTGGTAATGTTTTAGCATTCTCCAACAAGTAATTTCCATTGACCTCCCTGTAGAGAGAACAGGGTAACCTGGATTGATAAACAACATATACAGAATTTTTTGTGTGCACACACACGTCTTCAAAACAGATTATTTTTAACTACAGCTCCCATAATCCTTTACCATTGGCCATGTTGACTGGGGCTTTGGTAAACTGAAAGCATCTGGAGTGCCAAAGGTTCTTCATCCTTGCCTTAAAAATATTAGACAGATAGATAGCTTTGTTAGTTTTCAGCACCCTAGTAAATGTTGAGTTTGAAATAGTTTCTGTTGCAGCAGATCCATCTCTTTGCTTCACTACATACACGTTCCAATGCAACCCCCCTGAAAATCACCATTATGTGAATTGCACCTCTTAGAGACACCCCTCATACACTTTCCTCTCTTTCTTTCTCTTTTCACATTTTATATACTGTAAATAATCATGAGTGAACTGGCCATATAAACAGTTCTGTGATACACTGGAGACCCCTATTGGTGAGAACCTGACACGAGCAACGTACGGAAAACAGTTTGGTTATTGCAAAGACTGTCAGGGAAGGGATCCCTGATGGCTGTGTCTTTAATAATTTGTGTATATTAAAACAGAAAGCACCATGATTTGACACACACATACACACACAGACATCAATACAGGTTGCACACAGAGGAATTTGCTAAAGTTCTATTTGCAAAATCAGATATATTTTACTAAAAGCCACTTCCCTTTGACAAAAAAAAATTGCTTATATTGCAAATCAATGAAAGATGCAACAAAAATACATTGCTCAAAAGGATACGTTAATCAACACAGTTTTAAAACAGTATTAATTTTAATGAAGAAAAGACTCATCAGTGGTTGCCACCAAATGGTTCCATGGCACATTTCAGACACTTACAATGGTAAGGGATCATTGTGATTTGCTGACAAATCAGCTTCAACTTATGGCAACCCTATGACTGAGAGACTTAATCAATTGCCTTGCTTAGGTCTTCCAAACTTAGGGCTATTCTCTGAGTGGGTCTTTCCATCTGTAATGTGGTCTCCCTCTTCTCCTACTGCCTTCCACTTTTCCAAGGACTATCGTCTTTTCCAGTAATTCACATCTTTTCACGATGTGCCCAAAGTATGACAGCCTCCATGGTAACTGTAAAATTATTCTGCAGTATACTGTATTTCTGAGTATACTATGTGGTCCAACAGTGCATCAGACTTCTCAACTACTAGAGTGCAGGCAATGTCAATGCTCTTCATTTGCATGCTTTTGCAACAAGGCAGGTCTGAGCAAATGAAAGAAAATAAACAAAAATTGCATTGTCCATCATTGCATGAATGCTGCCTCTCCAAACCTCTATATTCACTCAGATGTAACTTCCACTACCTTCAGTGTGGCTCCATTGCCAGGTAAGTCTGGATAAGACTCCATCCCAAACTAGAAAAGTTGCAGCAACTTTACTAATACAAACATAAGAATAGAAAAATAGAAAATATAATATAAAATATGTAATATGTAATACAAAACCTAAAAAAAGCAGGAACATTAAAATTGCTGTGGAGAGAAGAATAAATGGAATGAACACCAATAGAACTTTGGGACTCTTGCCTTAATTAGCAGACGTGAGGGAATAACCCACTAGTGGATTTCTTCTTCAACCAGCCTGAGAATATGAGTTTTTTAAAAATAATTCTAGATTATCGGTTGGTTTCAAAACATTTCAGCTCACACAGAAAAGAACTTTTGGATATTTATGCTACAGCTAGTTTGCTATGCAAATTAAGGATTCAAAAACTAGGCCTCTTGCTCCAGAAGCCATTTCTTTCATATGGTCTTGCCAAATGAAACTTGGGAAACTTGGAGATCTTGGGGAAAATGTACTAAAAGCAGATTCCAAGGGAAATCGACTACAATTTGCCATTGGCTTCAAGCCTATAGAGAGAGAGATGGCCTGATAGTTCCCTTTTAATATATGGGAAATAAATACAGATTCATGCATTTTGAATATGGAAAATCTACACACTTGCAGATATGCCTTATACAATCTAGATCATACTGATGTAAGCAGCATCCAAATAGGCTTACATCATCGCTCATTAAACTGGGAGTGAGGGTCTCAGTTATCAACATGAGACGTTAACCTAGGCCTTGCACTGCAACTCAGCTCCAATCCCTTCACAGCAGCAGCTATCACATTACTGCAAAAGAGTCTGAATCCCAGCATCTGCCCAGCACAGCTAGAAAAGCCACAGGTTCACAATGCAGAACCTATCTCTTTTTTCTCTTCTTTTCTTTTTCTTTTTAGTGCAGATAAGCTGCCTGATTGGTTTTTATCAAGAGTAACAAGCACAATGCAATATGAAATCCTGTTTGCAAACACAGCCTTCTGCCCAACAGGAGTTAGGAAGACTTGGCATTCTCAAGCCCATTGTTTTAAATAGGCTTACAACATGTACTCAAGGATAAATGACTGGCGCCATTCTCTGGAAGACTATTTTAAAAGCCCAATCACCAGTTGTTTGGTTCCATTTATAAGCTCAGGTGCTGGAGCTTTCTTTGTGTTTATAAGATGCCATTTATAAGATGCCACAAAACTTAGCAAGTACCCACAAACTGCAACGCACATTTGAAGTGGAAGGGCCACTGGAGTTGTTGTATACACAGAGCAAGTATAGCAAACCAGTTTGTGTGCCATTCCAACTTTGCCATGTAGTTGCAAAGCATAGGACTTTATCACTTGGGGAAAAGCCAGGATTTAAGCCAGAATTAAAAAGGCATTTTCCCAGCAAGGTCGTGGGATCACGGCAAAGATTTTCAGACACATCACAATTAAAGATGACTTATCCCGGGAAGAAACAGGAATGCTCAAGCAACAAACCATTCATGGCGCATTCTTGTTTCTTCCCAGGATAAGTCATCTCTAATCACGACATTGTCTGAAAATCTTCACTGTGATCCCGTGAATTTGCCAGGAAAATACCCTTTTAATACCAGCTTTTCCTGGCTTTTCATCTGTGTGATAAAGTCCATAGTTTGTTTGACCCTGAGAGGCAACAGAACCATCACCTTTTGCATTTTAATAATTTTCATATCCTAATTGAATCCTGAAAAGGGAGGTGGTAGATTGTTAGCAGGGTTTAACTGAAGTTTTATTTGATGCACAGGTTGAATTAATGAGAGCAAAATGAAGCAAGTACATTAATGATTTTGCATGAAGCATAGGAGGGATTACTGAGATCAAGGGGTAGTTTTAGTTTTTCTGCATAGTTTTATGGTCTGATTTTAATTCATTCTTTTACAATTTGTTTCCAGTACATTGCTACCTGCCCTGGTCTTTCAAAGCTGGGAAGCTTAGAAAAGCAAAGACATGAATAATACTCTGCTAAGTTGAATAGTGCTTAAAGTTAACCAGTGCATAAAGAACTACAGCCTCAATTCAAGTTAGGAGATAAATGCCTTTGTTAAAAGAGAACATATTTGAACATACAAAACCATGCTACATCACTGACTTCACAGGGAGATTCCTTAAATTTGAGATCAAATAGAAGGTCAGATATTCAGTTTGCATGTGCCCCACCACTAACTAAGAGGAAAATTTGTATCATTTATTCTCCTGTGTTCCTCAGGAGATAAATGCTGGAAGATAATCTGCCTTATATAGATCACCTATACGGTAGCATTATTTGTTACCGCTTCCAGGAAACTGAGTACCAATTTTATTAATTTTTAAAGTTCTTAATGGTTTGTCTTGAATGTTGGTCAATATAACTGTTGTATGAAGTTTCAAAAGGGACTCAAATGCAGATTTCAGTTTATTTTATTTTATTTTAACTTTAGTTTAGTTTGTTACACTGTCTACCAAATAGTGACAGTCTATGGCTAAATGCAGTGAAGATTGGCAATCCTGCCTCTATCATTAAATAGCATTTGTATTTTTTTTCAGTGAACAGTAGGGGTGGGAATCACGCAGCCCTCCAGATACTTTTGGACTGTAGCTTCCAGCACTCCTCTTCACTGCCTATGCTGGCTAAGGCTGCTGGGAGTTTCAGTTTGACAACATCTGGAGGTCTGCATGAGTCCTACTAATGGGATAAAAAGTACAGTACTCTACTTTTCTTACTTATCATTCATACAACCTTTATCTATCATTCCTTACTTACAAACCATTTCTTACAACCATTCAACAAGGCAGGTTAGGTTGAAAAGATAATGATTTTGCCAAACCCACACAACAGTCCTCAAGATTGTATCAGAATTTGAACCTCAGTGTGCTACATGCACCCTTAGAGCATTACACTTATCCATACAGGGTTTTTGCTAAAACTATTTGTTTGCCCTTCCTTCATTCAATCCTTCAGTCACTTTCACATTCTGTGACCTTTATGGTCCCACACTTGCCATTTCCTTAAAGGAAATTCTCATCTCCAGTCCTAATCTCAAGTCCAGGTATGAAGAAATGGATATCCTCCAGCATGTCACAAATGAAAACTGGGACACATGTAAACATGCCATATAAGAGTGCAGTCAAAAGGGTATGCCCAGGCAACAATAGGGCAAATGTTATTAATCAGAAAGTACACACAAAACTAATATTTTGAGCAGGGAAACCCTGGAATTTATGCACTGAGTGTAGGAAAAGAAAGTTTCCATTTCCCTCCTTCCCTCTCTCTCTTGCTAAATCAAGAGCAAACCACCTTTGTCCTTTGAACTCAGTTTGTGGCAACTGCAGTATGTTTATGGCAAAGGGGGGAAGTTACAGAGAAACTTGGACATTTTAAAAGAAGCTGTGAAAATGAGATAGCAGAGAATTAACTGGGGCTGTTCCTGCCAAACTAGGACAGTTGGAAGATATGGAATTGGAGTGAGCACAAACATACAGCCATACTATAATATGACACTGAGGTGACACACACTGCAAAGTTCCATCCCTGTGCTTCATGAAGGTTTGGATACACACATACACATGACTAAAATCCACTGAATTCTGTGGCCCTGACCTTTCAGTAAGCATGCATAGGA
The DNA here is from genome assembly GCF_019175285.1 of Sceloporus undulatus. Lineage (NCBI taxonomy): Eukaryota > Metazoa > Chordata > Lepidosauria > Squamata > Phrynosomatidae > Sceloporus > Sceloporus undulatus. The sequence continues at coordinate 205,916,457 of NC_056522.1, forward strand.
TCAGTCTCCACATCCTCTGTTCTTTTTTGTACTCAGTTAAATGATCTAAAAGATAACAAAACCACACATTAACTATGTATAGCTGAGACTTCAGATATCCTGTCTTTCTTGCATGTTATGCAAAGAAGGCTCTTCTCTCTAAGGCTGACTGCCACAGTTGAATACAAACACTCCTCAGGTCCTGCTGTGACTTGGCATGCCCCGTTGGACAGCTGGAAACTAAGGAGGAAAAGAGCAGCTGCCAATAATGAGTTACAAGGGACTTTGAATGCAAACTTTCCTAGAAACAGGCATTTATTGACATGATGATTTTGCTAGAGGATATCGATATGCTATATTGCATGTAAACAGTGAAACACAGGTATCTGATGCACAAGGTATCTTGATCATCTTCTCTACTGTGCTCTTTTGTATGTTTTGGCAATGAATGAAGCTGTGAAAAACAGGAATACAGATTCCAGCTTCCTTATGCTTTCCCTCATATAATCCTGGGAGCCAGCCTTTTTATTATGTGCATCAAAAAAGATTTCGCATAGGAAGGGTCATGAATGCATGCCTCACACCTTTGCAGCTGTGGTTTACTGTAGATTGATTGCATACAGTAACTCTTTTCATATTTCTCCCATCCACAGCCTCACTCCTTGGAACCACTTGCTATGAAGTGCTACTGAGAGCCATTAAAAAAAATTGCCCATTTTACATAGCTTGAATATATAAAACACTACTTAAGACTGCCTTCCAACATAAAGACAATTCAGATATGTAAATGAGATGGATTTAAGTCAAGGGCCCACTTTCTCCATCACAATTAGTCTAAAGGAATATCATTTTTTTAAAAAAAGCAATGTAAAGGAGACGTTTTCCAATTCTGCCTAAGAGAGCTGCCTGCTGAACACGTTATAATAAATGTCTGCTATAAAAACAGGTACACTTATCCCATAAAGAAGCTTATTAACCAGACTGCTAATGCTGCAGAATCCAGCCCCCAGTAAACAATACTGTTTCTGTTAGGATATAATGATGCATAGTTGATTTCCTTCCATATTGTTGTGCTGCACTTTGGGACTGCCTCCATTTACCAAAATAATGCCAAATTAGTAGTGTAAATATTGAAATCAGACTTTTCAAGCTAACTAGTGGCCTAATTTTCTTTTTCAATCTGCTCTTAATCTCAATTCATCAATAACACTCCCTTATTATAGGATTCTGACAGCAAGTGAGGGCATTTGATAAATTATACATCTCAAGCCAGATTTAAAATTTGAAGCTCAAGTGCTAATTATCTGTACAGGCCTAGTTAATAACGAGATTCCTTGTTAAGTATCTGATCACAGCATGGACATCATTTGTCAAGAACCTCAAATCTACCTTGGAGACCAGCTCTTCGAAGTCTCCCTTGCCTACCATATGTAAAAGGGGGATCTTTGTTTCTATAATAACCTTTTATTAGGAAGCTGACATAATGATTAAGTTCACTGTAGGCACACACAATGAATTAGACAATTACCCTTGCTGCTTTAAACTACTCCAGCTCCTAGCAAGACAAAATAATTAATATTGAATTTTAATTTGACGCGTTCCACATTTAAACCCCAATTTGCAGAGTACACCTGGAAAGCTGCTGCTGTTTCCTTACCGTTTTGTGCTGATGAAATAAAGGCCCCTGCCGTTTGCATGTAAAAAGCACAGAAGGCATGATGCTCCACAATCACTTCTCAGTGGAGCAAAGAATTTTCCAGCATTAATGGGAAAGGTAATTACCTAGGTCTAACTTTATAGCCTTTTCTCTAATGAAACTATAATCTCCCAGGCCTACGCACTTCAAGCATTTACATGATTTTAACAATTTCATTGCTGTAATGGTTTGCTGCTCATTTCTGAAGCGCAGCACTTTAAAACAAAGATGCTAATTACAGGTTTATGTTTCATTTTTTTTACATGCATTATTTTATTCATCTATTGGATTCTAAAGAATACAAGCAGTCCAAGCAAAGCCACTAATTTGATACATCCTTTTAAAAAGGCAAGAAGGTTGTATTGCTTTGAGCCACAGACTGGGGATACTTGGCAAAGGAATCTAAGCTACGTGGGTTGATGGCCATTTCAGCTGTCAGGGGTGATCACTGGACACATTTCCTTCATGCCTGCATTGCCTTCCTGAGAGCTTTGTCTTTTTTAGGCCTTTGTCCATGCAGTACTGAGACACTTACAATAACAGAATCACAGAGTTGGAGAGACCATCATGTCCAACCCCATGACATGTAGGAATACACAGTCAAAACAATCCTGATAGATAACAACCAGCCTACAGTTAAAAACGTCCAAAGAAAGAAACTCCACCACCCCCTAAGGGAGCATTTTCAATTGTTGAATAGCTCTTACTGTCAGGAAGTTCTTCCTAATGTTGAAGTGGAATCTCTTTCCTGTAGTTTGAATCCATTGCTCAGGGTTCTATTCTCTTGAGCTGCAGAAAATAAAGTTGCTCCATCTTCAGTATGACATCCTTTCAAATATTTAAACAGGGCTGTCATATCAACTCATAACTGTATCTTCTCCAGGCTAGACATACCCAGCTACCTAAGTCTCTCCTCATAGGGGATGGCTTCCAGCCCTTCACCATGTTGATCACCCTCCTCTGGACACTCTCCAGCTTCTCAACATTCTTCATGAACACAGTATTCCAGGTGAGATCTGACCAAAGCAGAATAAAGTGCTACTATGTATTATTCTCCTCAATCTAGAAATGGCTGAAGTTGTTCTCTAGAACATAAGAGGAAACCTGAAGGGTCTCTAGAACATAAAAGGAGACCTGACCAGAGGCCCATGGGAACCACTAGGAGGACCATATAAAGTCCTACTTGACAAGAGACAATCCTCTATTAGAAAGGTTAATAAAAGACAGTTCCTGACTGAAGGCATTCTCTATTTGAAGGACAGGCCATGAACCAACAGAAGGGAGAGAAGGAAGGGATCTTGAATTTATGTATGCATAACATTGGACAGATGACTAAGGACCTATAGAAATCAACCTGTTCAATGTTTTCCACACCACCACTATGGGAACATTATTACATCTTTATTTGAATTACAGTATAGTAATTATTTCTAGAAATGCATATACCTGTATAAATTAGCATATACAAACCTATGTGATTTTTTTGGCTGGTGTGTTTCTTCTTCTCCGAGATTTAAGTAGCCACCATCACAGAAATACACAAGCAGGACTTGAGTGCCATTGCCCCCTCCAGCTCGCCTTCCTCAGAAATGAGTGTCAAAAGGCATACTGCTTCTGGTTCTGGAGATAATATGCAGTCATCATCATGACTAGAGTAGCTATTAACAGTCTTACTCTCCAAATATTTGTCTAATCCCCTTTTAAAGCCATCAGCATTGGTGGCCCATCACTAAATGTTGTAGCAGTGAATTCCACATGGTGTTAATATGTACTTCCTTTTGTAAGTGTTTTTGTAAGTTTAAGGCCACCTTAAACACCATCTTAAGTAAGCGTCATCTCATGACCTGTAACAGCTTTGCCTGATTAAGAAGCCAGTGAGCTCAAAAAGCTAGTATACTGTATGTTTCACCTTATGGTTGGCCTAATAAATACACATTGAGATGTGTATTTTGGATTTTGTTGCATTTTCCTTATGTCTGTCATCAGCCTCCTGCCATTCAGCCTCAGTGGGAGATCCTGGGTTCCAATATTTGGGGAGGAGGGAAAGAGGGGAAAGAGATCTTCTTGTCTACTTTTCATTTTCAATTAAAGAGCCCCAGACAATAACATTGCTTCTCAGGGTAGTTGCCACTGCCCTTGGTTATCTGGGCTACCTTTGTTTTTTACATCTTTTCCAGCTCTATTACAATATCCTTTTCCAGACGTAGTGACTAAAATTACCTACCATATTCCTAGTGTGGTTGCTTCCGTCATAGATTTCTGTCAAGGCATTATGAAACTGGTAGTAGCATTTCATTCTCCAAGCACTACCTAATTACAAAAGGATAGGAAACTGTGCTAATATCAGGACTATTTCTCAATCTAGCTCAGGGGCATTATCTTCTCTGGCTGATGCCAGTTCTGCAGAACATTCAGAGTTCCTTCCTGACATCTACTATCTGACCCCTTTTCAACTTGAAATAGCAGGAACTGAACCTGGGACCTTCTGCACACCAAACCTATACTCTCCCATCAAGATACATCATCTTGCAAATGTATTAAAGTGCAGCCCACTCCAGTTCTCTTCTCCACCACAGGGCCACAATCAGCAATGTGCTAGTCCTCAAGCAGCAGCTCTGCCCTGACACACAACCAACCAGATCTGTTAGCTGAGGTCATATGGGTGCGAGTGCCTTCCAACAATTCTTTCTGTCCCATTTTCTTTGCATTAGCTGCCCAAACACCATCCCCTTAGAAGAAACAAAATGATGCTTTATTACTTCCATTCTTGATTTGGATCAAGGATAAGAATTTCATGGCTCTGCTGATGTCCCTGGAGTGCAGCTTCCAGAAGACCTAGCTAACTTTGTCAAAGGTGAGGAATGTTGGAAGTTGCAGTCCAACAATATATGGGAGGCCCATGTGATTTCTACCCCGATTTAGATTTTTATAGCTCTCCCTAAGGTGGGTGAAATGAAAGGGCAGTAGAAATAATATGTGACATGCATATGTCTTACCTCCCTGCCCCCCTTTTAGGGACAATATGCCCATAGTTTATCCTGGACAAGACCCCTTAAAATGAATGGGACTAGCAGAAGGAAATACTGCTCTCACACAAACACCATTCATTTCAATGAAATTTGCTCAGTGGAATCCGTGTCCTGTTTTCCCCAAATTACAATTTAGGCTACTAGGAAAGATCATCTGGGCTACTATTTCATAAAATCATTTTATTCAGTAACATTACTCTACTGTAGTTTTTGACACCACTGGGCCTGAACAATTCATAAAGGTCAAGTCTATTTAACTTTACCTTTCCCACCTGCATTATTCTAGACCGGCTGCATGTACTGATGTCGAAATGAGTGAGGCGCTGTAATCACTCTGCTGAATTTCTCAAGCATAATCTAATTTTTGATAGTTAGGATGCTGGCACAAAATTAATCTCATAGTCCCTAGTCATAAAAATGTGCATAATCATGCATGTTTCGGCAACATCAAACAAGAATTGCAAGCTTGTGTGTCAGTTAACAGGATTGTTGCTTTAATTAGTTGTCCAAATTGGATTGGCTTTGGGTACAGCTAGGTTTGCCAGACCCAGACCCTTAGTGGACTCATCTATTTTGAAGTGCCCCATAAAGGGCAATGTCCTACCAGATATGGCATCTCCCATCACCACTGTACTACCATGACAATAAGCAAAACGTTGTCAGAAGAATCAAGATGACTGTTGTTTTTAAGTAAGCATCTAGCCCTCATAGTTGTAGAAATAGCCTAGATATCTCAGTCACTGAAAACAAGAAAACTGTTTTAAAAATCAGATTAATTGCTTCTCCAAATGTATATCTTTAGGGTTCTACAAAATTGTCTGCAAATTACATAAACTGTACTATGAAAATTAGTTGCCTCCTATATCCCAGCTGTCAGTAGTCTAGGAGTTGCATTTCACAAACTGCAAACATTCTTGACAATTTGTTTGTCTGTAAAATTTATATCCCACCTTTTTGCTAAAAGGGGGGCTCAATGCAGTGAACAATCATTAAATACAAATAAAATCAGATTTTCAGTTAAAAGAAATGAACTAGTTGATTTTAAATATAAAAAATACACAAAAATAAAAAGCAGTACCACACCAGTTAATCCTCCCTCCCCACTATCTCTTTATGCCAATAGACCCATGAAAATCCTAAGGAACTTTCTGAATGAAAAACATACTTATCTTCTTATGGAATGGGCCCAAGAAGAAGCCAATCTAAATTCCCTTGACATTTAGGGTATTTCAATGGGAAGTTTTGTCCACACATCCCCACCAGTTTTTGCTTCCAATGGTGCAACTGAGAGAATAGCCTCATCTGAATATCTTTAAAACCCGAGCAGAGTTGAAGGGGAGAATGTTGTCATTCAAATAACCTGGGTTGCTGCCACATTGATGAATTAATGCAGTTTGACACTTCTTTAACTGCCATGGTTCTATCCTATGGAATTCTGGGATTTGTGGTTTGGTGGAGCATCAGAGCTCTCTGACAGGGCAGGCTAAATATCTCACAAAACTACAAACCCCAGAATTCCCTAGCACTGAGACATGGCAGTTAAAGCAGTGTCAAACTGCATTAATTCTGCAGTGTGGCAGCAACCCAGGTCTCATAATCTGGTCCCTTTCAAATAATCTAGTCCCTGTTGCATTGTATTTTTACAGGTATTATAACCAGCACTTTGGCTTCTGGAAAACAAAATAGGCTGTCAATGAAACTTGTCACAATGAAGATGAAGTAACAAGGGAGCCACATGCTCTCTGTAACTAGCCATCATCAACAGTCTGGTGACAGTTTTCTGCACCCTCTGAAGCTTCCACATATTTTTCAAGGAGCACATTAGACCAGTCCAAATGGGTTTTCAACAGTGATATATTCAAGTCTTTTACTCCAAGTCTCAAGTCCTTGCAAGATACTTTCAAGTCGAGTCCTAAGTCTGGGAGCCAACTTTTAATAGAAAAAAAGGTGGGGCACATTTCTCAGAGGGAAATAGCAAGCACGCTGGCAATGGGCTTGAGGTGGGAGCTGAGGTCTGCTTTGCAGCTGACTTCACTGCACATCAGAGGAGCCTTCTAAAGCTTTTCAAAAGTTTAGGAAGGATCCTTCCTCCAGAAGCCCATTACCTAACGTATTTGCTGTCCCCCTCTGAGAAACACACCCCACACCCTGGGGACAAGCCTTGCCTGCTGCTTGAAGTGAACGACACCAGCAACTGGGTCCCTAAAAATATGCAAATCATGAGTTGAGTTGAGTTGAGTCATAGAATAATTTATTGTCAAGTCAAATCCAAGTCAAGTCATTGGGCTCTTTCACACGTAATTAAATCGTGGTAATAGTGCGATTGGGGGAAGATTATCACCCCCACACACGCGCGCGTACTTCTCTCGTTCATGTCCCATGCATAAACTGTAATGGACACGTCATTGGTTAATAACGGAAACTCCCCTTAATACCCAATGATGTTTCCATTACAGTTTACGAAAGGGACATGAATGGAAGAAGTGCATGTGGGGGATAATAATCTTCCCTCAGTTGCACTATAACCATGATTTAATCACGTTTTAATGACACTTGCCTCCTGTGTGAAAGAATCCATTGAAGCAACTTGATACATTGATTTCAAGTGGACTCGAGTCAATCGACTTGAGTTTACATCACTGGTTTTCCAACAGCAGTCTCACTTTCTTTTCTTTTCTTTTTCCTGGCTATGATTTGTTCATGGCATTCATCATCTATCAGCTGCTTTATATTTTAAATTTTCCTTCTTACATTTCAATTTTTAAAAATGAGCAATGTTATATTATTTCTGTGTTCTGGGATATATTATTGTATGCCACCTCGAGAATAAATTCTCTGGAAAGGTGGCTTTAAAATCCTTAAAACAAATAAATAAAGCAGATTTCATTTGGGGAAAGAGCCTTCAATTTAAACCCTTTCCAAATAGGGATTTCATTCCAATAAGGGAAATCTAGTAAACTTCTGCTCAATATATTTTTCTGTGTTTAGTTCCGCTGAGAGCCTATTTTCCCACTACTACTTGAACATGAAACTAGCATAATACCTGAATTACATTTCTACTGATGAGTGCTCCACACTTGAGAAAGAAACAGACTGACTTACTAACTGGCGCAGTAATTAATCTCTGAGAGGTTAGAAGATACAGCATTAAATTGGAAAGGTTACAGAGATGAAATCAAATGAACAAGTTCAGTGTCTTTAATATCTTAGCATTTACTCTGCAAGCTGTCCAAGTACATCCGGAGATTTAATTAATTCTGAAATCTTCTGATCTGACAAAGGGGAAGAAAATACCCATGTATGGCAAAAGATTCCTAATCTGATTGACCTGTGGGCACAATACACTCTCCGTTTTACAGACTAAAAGTACATGTAGTCTACAAGGGAAGCATAATATGTACCTATTCAGAAGAAAGTCCCATGGAGTTCTGTGGGACTTGCTCACAGGTAATGATTTTTAGGACTGTAGCTGTAATAGTATATTTCTCTTCTGCTTCTTTTTTTAATGTTATTTTCCACAAGCACATTTTGCTTGCAAAACCACCTCTGAGTGCTCCTTGCCTAAGAAAACACTATGAATACATGGGGTCGCCATAAGTCAACAGGTGACTTGAAGGCATACACACACATTTGTTAAGCTTGAAATTTAAATAATTACATCCCTTTTCATGATAGCTATTTGCACATTCCTTAAAAGCACCAGGTCCCATCTGATCTTGGAAGCTGAGCAGGGCCAGCCCTGGTTTAGAACTTGGAAAACCACCAATGAATATTTGGTGCTGTAGACTACATCTCAGAGAAAGGAACTGGCAATACCACCCATGAGTATTCCTTGCCTAAGAAAACCCTATGAAATTCATGAGGTCCTCATAAGTAGGCAGCTGATTTGAAGCCACATACACCAATACACACTCATGTTCATTAAATTTGAATTTTATATAATTGCAGCACTTTTCACAACAGGTAGTCACAAATTCAGCTTGCTAGTCTCCTGAGGCTACTCTGCCCTGTTCTTTCCTGCATCAATCCCTTAGCTAGGAGAGGCACTTTCTGAAAATTAAAGAGAATGTATTCAGCTAGTTTGAAAGACCCATGTTCTTTCTCCAAAGCAGCACACACCTGGGACAGGGGCATCAGCTTCCTGAGCCTTGTCCACAACACCACCGCCAGACTTTGTGGGAAGACAGAACTATGTGACTCTGAAGCTAACCTGCTATCCTCAAGTGTCTCATCAGCAGTACTGAAAAGATTCAGCTGCCAGTCCAGTTAGATTTGATTAACTGAAAATGGGGTATGTGGTCCTCTGCTTCATGTAGCCAAATATCCTGGGCCAGCCCAGGTCAATAGCACTGCTTTCCCCTGCTTTACAGAGCTCTCAAAACCTGGACAACATTGCAACTGTTAGGTCAATTGACATCCACATCTCAGAGTTTATCTGAATGTCTAGTGACCAAACACACCTCACAATGTGGACATGGACAAAGTCAACCATGCTAGGTGACTCTTCCCTGTATGTTAAAAATGGATTGGGGGAGGGGGGAGAGGGGAGGGAGGGGGAGGGGGAGAGAGAGATGCAATAATAATAATAATAATAATAATAATAATAATAATAATAATAATAGCATTATTTTGCACTCCTTTTCTTTTGCCTGCTATGTGATAGGCACTTTCTTGTAGTAAACATTTGACAAAGAGACCTATTGACATGCATCTTCTGTCATATGTGTAATACAACACTGATGGCAACAGTATCATTTGCAACACTGCAAGAGAAAAACTGGTAACTAGTAATGACTAGTAAGCACACACATACAAGATTGTAGCGCCAGCAAAAGCAGCAGTGGCACCAGCTGTTGTAAAAACCCATGTAATAATAAAAGAGCAATTACAGCTGCTCTGGAAAGACATTCCACAACAGTGGGGCCATGTCAGAAAAGGCCCTATTTCTCATGTGCACTTGTCAGAGCTCAGTAATAGGAAAAGAGGAATCAGGATTATCCATCTGCGTATACAATGTTGTGCATGTGTCTGCACGTGTGTGTGAACTCATGTGCCTTCAAGTCATTTCTGACTTGAAAGTGACCCTAAGATGAGCCTAGCAAGGGAGATTCTCGCAAGATTTATTCAGAGGGGCTTTGTCTTTGCCTTCCTCAGAAGCTGAGAGAGTGTGACTTGTCCAAGGTCACCCAGTGGGTTTCCATGGCTGAGTGGCAATTCAAACCGTGGTCTCCAGAGTCATATTCCAAAGCTCAAACTACCACACCACTCCACAGTACACCACACTAAGTAATAGCTGAATACTAATTATTAAAGAATCTTTAATAGCTAGCAGCTCCATTATGTTAGTATCCAGTTCTGGCTTAAAATGTCTGTTATTGCTTTTTCCTTAATTCAAATGAAATTTTCAAGAAACCACTGAAGGTCATATAAGAATATAATAAGAACAATTAGCTGTGTGCACTGGAATGAGTGTGAGGAACTCTGCACTATCTAAGGATGTCATCTCAACACCATCACATGTTAGGATGCACTGCTTTAAGGACAGCCCTATACCATAAGAGTAAGAATAAGGAGTAGATGTTGAGTATCACAAAAGGGCAGTAAGTAATCAGTTATGTATTTTGTTATTATTGTATTTTGACTTCCAGATAGAAGTGCTTCTGGGATTTTTGAACGGTGTGCCAAAACAAAACAATGAATTTGAGTACCTTGACTAGGGAAAGGGTCCAAGAAGCAAAACTGGGAGAGGGCTCAGGCTGAACCTGAACTTTAGATTAGATTTAATTACCCACCATTAAGACCCATACAGACCCTGTCTGCATTTTGGCAACAATAATATACGTATTTGGCCAGGAGCAAAATAGCCTTACAACGAATGGGTACTATTGCTGAACTCGGAAAGAAAGACTGTCTTTTAGGAGATCTGCAAAAACTAACATTACTTCTCCTTTCAAGCAAAGCAAAATTAGAATGTTTTTTATGATGTCACAAAATTTTATTTTTAATTACACCATGATCACCACATACTCTATGTTGTGAATGAAACCAAATTCAGGCATGGGGGAAAGACGTGTTATTGTTGTTGTTTTTTAAAAAAGTTCCCCACAAGCTCTCCTCATATTTGGCCAATATTTTCCACAAAACATGATACAATCTCTCTGCAGCAATCAGCATTTGGTTCCAAATATTTATGCAGCATGAGCAGAGCTGCCAATTCAGTTCAGCATTGCCCTGCCAAATGAAGTTTTGCAGCTGTGATGATAGAAGGAAGAGCTTTTTAACTAGGGAGGCACAATCTGTGAGAGATATTACTTTAGCTGGCATGCAGATTTGCAGTGATTTTCTTGCCACCAGCATTCTCTGCTTATTACTTCATCTAATGCTGAGTAGGTCTTTATCATGTATAATTTTGATCCAAGATGAAATTTTGTATAATTTCTCCTTCCTTTCAACAATGTCAGCTGGTGGTTCCCATGTGAGTGAGATACTGTATTAAATTTGCTCTGGGTTTTACTTTGATGTTTAAAGGAGCTATCCAAGGTACTGGAATTGTTTTGGTGAGGGAATCAGCACCTTGGATAGCTTATTCAAAGTTCAGGTGAAAATCTGGATTTTCTGCCCCACTGACATGATTTCTGGATGAAAGCATTAGCTGCCACTGTGCCTACAGATGAGGCCTGCAGTTCTACAAAAAAAGTTATCTCATACAAAACTTTAAAATGTCATTAAATTGTCAATGAAATTAAAACCAGTTAAAAACATGGGCTGAGATTCTATGTGACAGCCTATGTTGCGGAACTGTATGAATCCTTATCTATGTCAATGAAGTGCAACAAAACCCTGTTAGTGAATTTTTTAGATGTGTATTAGTGCATGAGCAAGAGTCTGCCAATGCACATCGATTACTTCTGATGTACATTGGGTTCTTCAGATGTGCACTGGGCACCCCTGATGCACACTGGGCACTTCTGGTGAAAAATTGGACATTTCACATTGGTCAGTTCTGATTTGCATCAGGCACTTCTGGTGTGCTCCATTGCTTCCTAGCTGATGTCTGGATGCGCATTGGGGAATGTCCCAATGCACTTTGCTGCTCATTGTGTATTGGGTTATGGCACATCAGCCAGTCCACTACTGCTTAATGGAAGCCAATACATAGTAACATTATAGCAGGCTCTAGGTCAGTGGTTCTCAACCTGTGGGTCATGACCCCTTTGGGGGTCAAATGACCCTTTCACAGGGGTCACCTAAGATAATAGGAAAAGACATATTATGAAGTAGCAACGAAAATAATTTTATGGTTGGGGGTCACCACAACATGAGGAACTGTATTAAAAGGTTGAAGAATTAGGAAGATTGAGAGCCACTGCCCTAAGTGAACACAGATGTTACAAAACTGTGCAATTCTATTTCTCTACACACAGGTCCATTACAAAGACATAAGTCCCATACTGAAATCCAACCTTAACCATTAAAAAGATTACAACAAATGGACAATATAGCCAATTATGTTTGTATCCATTGAGCAATCAGCCTTCAAAGGCCTGTCTAGTTACCATTATAGGGAAAAGGTATTCCACTGAAAGAAGTTCCTGACAGTAAGAACTATTTGACAATAGAATATGCTGCCTTGGAGTGTGGTGGGGTCTCCTTTGGAGGATTTTAAACAGAGGCTGGATGGCCATCTGTCACGGGTGCTTTGACTGTGTGTTCCTGCATGGCAGGGGGTTGGACTGAGGGGTCCTTGATGTCTCTTCCAACTCTATGATTCTATGATTCTATAGCTGCAATGGCCAGGTCCCTGCATTGTCATGATAATTACAGTGAGCTCCAACATGGAGAGACATTGGCAGAATGGAATGCTCAGAGCAGCCAACTGAGGACAGGCTGGCAAAATGTGGGGGCCTGCATGATGAGCAGTTATAAAATGGAGGAGGAGCCACTAAGAGGGAGGAGTGTGTCATAATCTGCCATAGGTGCAATTAGTGATTCAGAGTCCTATGTAAGGGAAGAAAGATTTGGATAAGACAAAGGAAGTTTAGTGACAAAAGAGAAGAGTGTTATGCTATTTGTGAAGTAAAGAGCTAGTTTATTGAAGCTGGTGTTTAAAGAATTAAGACAACTTTATGGAGCAAACAAGTCAGTAAGGGAACTTGAACAAAGACAATTTGTAACAAGTGATCAAAAAAGATGCTATCATAAATTTTGCATGTATCCGTATATACTCAACTATAAGTCGACCTCCTGTATAAATTGAGGTCAGGTTTTAGGGCCAAAATTATGGATTTAGCCATGATCTATGGACAAGTCAAAGGTAAAACTTGGAGGCTCATTCACTGTGTGTATGTGTGCGTATGGCAAGAGAGATTCTCACTAAGGCTTTTTGCTTCATCGTTTCAGCTTTCATTTCAGCTAGATGCACAGGCGACAAACAAACAGCAATATCAATCAATCACCATGGCAACCCTAATCTAAGACCCTCTGTCCTCTACTGCTCTGCTTAGGTCCTGTAAACTCATACCTGTGACCTCCTTAATAGAGTCCAGCTCTCTGGCATGTGGCCCTTCCACCTTTCCTAGCATTATTGTTTTTTTTCCAATGAGTCCTCTCTTTTCATGATGTGTCCAAAGTACGACTGCCTCAGTTTGGTCATCTTGGCTTCCAGGGAGGTTTCCAGCTTGATCTGCTCTAGGACCCATTTCTTTGCCCTTTTGATTTTCCATGGGATTCTCAGCACTCTTCCTCAGCACCACATCTCAAATGAATGGATTTTCTTCCTATCATCTTTCTTAACTGTCCAGCTCTCACATCCATACATGGTAATAGGGTATACAATGACTTGTATGATTCTAATTTTTGTGCTCAGTTGTATATCTTTGTATTCTTAATGTTCTTTTGATTTCCTGATTGCAGTCCCCATTTCTATCAATATTTGATCGCAGGTATCAGAATTCTTTTACCATTTGTATTTCTTCATTGTCTAGGTTGAATTTGGGAAGAGCCTCAGTGGTCATTATTTTTGTTTTCTTTATGTTCAACATTAAGCCTACCTTTGTACTTTCTTCTTTGATTTTCTTTAGTAGGTGTTCCAGGTCTGTGAGGATTTCTGCTAGTACTTTGGTGTCATCTGCATATTTTAGATTATTGATATTCCTTCTTCCTATTTTCACGCTTCCTTCTTCTGTGTCAAAGCCTGCTTTTCCTATAATATGTTCAGCATACAAGTTGAACAGATAAGGTGAAAGGATACAGCCATTTGGGAACCATTCTGTTTCTCCGTGTTCTGTTCTGACAGTAGCCTCTTGTCCTGAGTACAGATTCCTCATCGGAACTATCAGATGTGTTGGCACTCCCTTGTCTTTAAGGGTGTTCCATAGTCTTTCATGATCTATGCAATCAAAGGCTTTATTATAGTCTATAAAGCACATGCTGATTTTCTTTTGGAATTCTCTGGTGCGCTCTTTTAGCCATCTTATGTTTGCAACATGGTCCCTACTGCCTCTTCCTTTCCTGAATCCCACTTGAACCTCTGGGATTTCTCTCTCCATGTATAGTTGGAGTCTATGTTGCAGAATTTTGAGCATGATTTTGCTTGCATAGGAAATCAGTGCCATGGTTCTATAGTTGCTGCAGTTTCTTTTGTCTCCCTTTTTGTGGATGGGGATGTATATTGATAGCTTCCAATCTGTTGGCCATAGTTCTGTTCTGAATATCTGTTGATATATGTTGGTTAATGCGAGAGTTGCCTCTGTCAATGTGGATTGCAGCAGTTCAATTGGAATATCATCTGTTCCTGGTGATATATGTTTTTTGCTATTTCTCTTATTGCAGTTTCCACCTCACTTTTTAGAGTTTGGGGTTCATCTTCATAAGGCTCTTCATTTCATGTGTCCTTCATTTTGTCATCTTTTTTGTATACCATCACCATGGTGACCCGTAAATAAGTTGACCTGGGATTTTAGGGTCAATTTTAGGGCATAAATTTTTAGACTTATGGACGAATATATACAGTAAATAAAAGCTATTTTGTTCTTGTTCACAAAGGAGTGGCCTGAAGTGATTTATATATAACATCAAATCGTGCTACCAAGAATATTAAACACTTAATAGTAGATACGCTTGCGTCAATGGGAAGACCAAGGGTTAGACAGATAGCTCTGAGGGAAGAGAAGCCTCAAACTATTTAGGATAAGGAGGGAGAAGACTCCTGTGTAACCTGATAGTCACAATACCCAGTAGAGGGCTGCTGTTATGTTATTATATAACAGAAACAGCAAACCAACCAATGCACAATGGGAGCAATGCACAACAGGATGTGCATTGCATCGGTCCTCATGTATATCAGCTCATTCCCCATGCACATTGCAGCAACCCTGATGCACGCTGGGCACAAATGTATATTGGGCACTCTTGGTAGTGTCCTGTTACACATCTTCACAATTCAGTGAAGGGCTTCCATATAATAATAGAGTTGGAAGAGACCTCAAGGGTCATCAAGTCCATAACTTTGTCATGCAGGAATACAAAATCTTAGTGCTTCTGCTATGTAGCCAGATATATGTGAAGTTATGTAATATAAAAGGTCTTATTGGATTCTGGTGAGCAACTGGAAGTAGCGGTCTGAGGTTAAAAGCAAAGGAGCCTAGAGATAACAGTACTAAAGCCTCCCTTACTTATAGTTTCTCTCTCTTGTCACAGTCCCCTCAGCACAGTACTGAAGTGAATTCTGGGGGCAGGAAAACGCTTGAAGAAAAGGGCATTGGGATGTTTTAAAGGGGGAGCTAGTTTTTCTTAATCTTTAGACCATTATATTATTGTAGTTTGACTGCCAAAGAAGGAAAGAGGCACTTATAGGACAAAAGATACCCAAATAATTTGGCTAGCTTTAGAACTAAGTTCTTTGACTACAGTGAATGAGTGAGGTGAACCATTTGGGACTCCAGCTTAGGCAGAAAAATGCCTTGTTTGGCCCTGTCAACAAAAGGCTTTAATGGGACAGAAAACCAAAAACAGTGTACATATAGAACAGAAATTAAAACTTTGGTCACATCACTTCCAGCTGTCTTACACTGATTTCTAGCTTTGAACTCAGAAATTGGAAAATTTACTTTTCATCATCTAGTACTGGAGGGGGGAGCGATTCTGAGAACTGTAGTCCAAAAAGTAACTTTTCTGAGTTCTGCATTGACAGACCAAGAGTATGTTGAGTTCCTGGCCAAATGCACTTACCCAGCAATCCTTGCCATTGTCAGTGAAAACATACCTCAAATGTGGTTGCCTCACACAATCCTATGCAGAATATGAGCCCATGTTAGCACACTTGGCCCAGCTAGGGGCTGGGAGGGTGGGCTTGCAGTATTAAAGATCAGTCACACCAAAAGGTTTGTCACTTTCTTAACTTTCAGAACTGTTTTGCTTTCTATCGCCAAACTGACTGGCTCTGGTCCATCTGCACACCATCAGGAGGACATTTCTTAACTAGATGTGAGTGTTGTTATGCTGCCCTTTGTATAGTATTCCCTTTGATCCATATGTATTTGCTTCCTTGATCCATTTGCCTCTGTAGTTGCACACAAAACAGTCCTTATCTCTAAACCTTATCTGCTGCTTCAAAAAATTAGTAGGTTATTCGTTGCTGGTAAGAAAATCTTATTTAGAATAAAAATGACAAACACTAGCTCACTTTAAATTGTTCGTGTAAAGTTAGTAGCAATAAACTTGGCACCAGAGTAGCTGGATGCATATTAGCTACTGTGAGTTATAAAAATTTTTGCCAGACACCCCCCCACCCAGTTTTCCATAAAGTGTTGTCACAATATGTTTCAGAAGTTAGAGTTCTTACCTTACCCTATAACATTAAAAGTTTGTATATCCAGCAGCTGAAAGCTGTACAATGTGCTTGGAAAATTACCTTCTTCTTGGGGGGGGGGGGGGCAGGGATCATTACTGTTACTTGTGGTATATCTTTTTTTAAGTAACTCTTTTATTATTATTTGTTGCAAATTTCACAAAGTTCACTCATTATATTACACTATTACATTCTTTTTAGCCCCTTCGAGGGCAATCTATCTAAAACAGTAAGAAAAAAAAATTAAGGGACTTCAAAATCTCCCAAAATAATATGTAAACATTATCCATTACATGGAAATCATTAGAAATCACTACGTTATTTTCAAAATAAATGTCATTCTCCCATCCCCATAGCTCTCAAAGTAAGATGTTGCAGGTAATGCCATCATTTGCAAAATGTTACTTCAAGCTCTGCCTAATTAATGGAAATTGTGCTCTGTGTGTGGCTATGGCCCTTGTATTCTCCCTCTTCTCCCTCATCAAATAAGGACAGAGAACATCAGTCAGTAGGTGCTGGTGGCTCTAATGTCAGTGAGGCAGTGAATCCACCCCAGATTTTAATCTTAATTTTAATCGAGCTATCCAATGTGCTCCATGGCACTATCCATGTTTGTCATATTGGATAACTCTTAAAGGTTCAAGCTAAAACCCAGCATGCATTAACCAACGCACTTGCAGGACAGCCACCATGGGATGGATTTTTTCACTCTGTGGTGAAAAACAAACTAAACAGGAAAAGGGAAAGAAAGAGGAAACCCATGGTGCTGACAAGTAGTCTTGTGCTACAGTCTGCATGCATAGGATGTAGGGTCCAATGTAGAGATAGGGAGTGCATAGATAAGATGAATGTGAAGAGAGGTGGGAGATGTGGAGGAAGAGAAACATACATAAAGAGAAAGAAGGAAAGAATGTAGGAAGCCCGAGGCGAGACTGCAATACTATTACTGGTATTGATGACATTCAGAGCAACTAAATAGGAAAGAGAGATTAGTAAGGAAGGCAGAAATGGAAAAATGAGAGAAATAGTGGCAATGCAAATGCTGATAACAATATTGGAGAAGATTTCAAAAGAGGTGAATGAATGAGAGGGAGAGACTGAGAGACTGAGCAGTGGGACGGAAGGAATGGAAGTGGGGTTCAAAAGTAGTTTCAGTAAAATGTAACAGAATAAACTAATTTCCAAGATTTTAGCAAGTTAATTTTTGGTCATATTAATTCTTCCAAATATAGTTCATTCAAACAGAGAGTGGAAAGTCTATAGTGTGGCCATCTTAAGTCTTTTGAAATAAAAACAGCAAAAGTCTTGTTGCGCCTTTAAGACTAACAAGGTTTGTTTGGCATTCCACCTCATGAAATCTGAAGTGTGCTAGAGTCACTGAAAATTTATGCCAGATAAAACATATTAGTCTTTAAGATGTCAATAGACACATTGCTGTTCCTCTTCCTACAATGTATCCCCAACATCTTTACAAAAGTTTTGCCTGCTCTACTGAATGCCAGAGAATGTACATTGTCATCCACCCTCTTGGGGGTCATTTCACTCAAGAAGAGCCCATCATACCTAAAGTCCACTCAGCATTATGCCTCCACATTGGCCAACCAGATCTTTTGAGAGCACAGAGCAAATAAAGCCTCCTCTACAATATACACAAAGCAATATGCACCAGATCCTGTCTAATCTCAGAAGCTAAGAAGGGTCAGGCCTGGATAATACTTGGAAGGAAGACTGCTATAGAATGCCAGGTGCTGTAGGCTGTACTCAGAGAACGCAATGGCAAACCACTTCTGAGTATTCCTTGCTTAAGAAAATCCTATTCAATTCATGGGGTCACCCCACCCACTCCCTGTTGGAGCATTTCTCAGCAAATGACTTTGGCCTGGTACATACCATCAATAAGCGGTGTACCAGGGCCGATTCTAGAGTTAGGGACCGTACGGCAACCACACGGTCCCTAACCCTAGAACGTAATGGCGGCGTAACAATGGGGATGCCCTGTGTACATGGGTGCTGTCATTGTTACATAAGCACTGTGCGGCGTCCACAAGTTGCCGTGTGGCGCTTACATAAAAGTGCGGCAGTGACGCACTAGTTACACCGCCCCTGCGGCTTTAAAAGAACCCAGTTTTCGTGGATTCTTTTTATGCCAGAGGAAAGCTGCATGGTTTGATGGGTGCGGCTTCTCTCCGGAGGAAAAACTGGCGCTGGCAGGCTGCCATTTTTTGGCGGTCTGTACTGCACCTTTGCTAGTTAGAGCTGCTGGGAGGTACAGTCCAACAACATCTGGGAGGCTGCATGATTCCCACCCAGATGTAGAAATTCTTGGTCTTGCAATACCGTTTAGTCCTCCATGGTCTGCATCCATTCCCAGCAGGTTAGAAGAGATGGCCTTCAAAAAGTGAAAAATGTATTTTGCACAAGGTTCAAAAACATGTTCCTAAGGAACTCAGTCCTCGGTTTGCTGGACAAATATTGTTCAATGATAGCAGATGCTTGTCTGAAAATGTGAATGCAAGTAATCACATTGCAGGCTGATTTTACACTGTCAGTTCTACCGCCGTAGCATACTATACTATTGTGTGGAGATTTTCTTTCTGTAAACAGCCCCAGACTGACAGCAGAAAATGCAGGAGTATTGATTGACACGGTTAAAGCTAAGCTTCAAGTAAAGGTCAATTTTAATATGTCATGTAAAGAGTTTTATGGGCTTTTGTTTCTAAAAGAGGCTACCAAGGAGAGGCATTCGGTCAGATCAAAAGTATTCTCAGGGAAGTCATACAAAGGCACTTTCTAATACCAACATAACAGTGATGTACAAACTATGCAATAAGCTGTTTCGGAGAGATATGCTGGCCATAGGTTCGCCATCACAACTATGGGCTCATGCCTGTGACCTCCCTAATAAGAGTCTAACCATCTGGTCTGTGGTCTTCCCCTCTTTCTACTTCCCTCTACCTTTCCCAACATCATTGTCTTTTCTAATAATTCATCGTACTTTCTCATGATGTGGCCAAAGTACAACAGTCTCAATTTCGTAATCTTGACTTCCAGGGAAATTTCAAGCTTTATCTGTTCTAGGACCCATTTAATTATCTTCTTGGCCAACATTTTCAGCACTTTTCTCCAGCACCACATCTCAAATGAGTTGATTTTTTAAAATCAGCTTTCTTCAGTGTCCATCTCCCACATCCATACATTGTGATAGAGAATACAATAGCTTGGACTATATTTACTTCAGTGTTCAGAGTTATATCTTTGCACTTTAGGATCTTGTCTAGTTCTTTCATTTCTGCTCTTCCCATCCCTAGTCTCCTTCTGATTTCTTGACTGCAGTCTCCATTCTGGTCTGTAATTGTTCAAAGGTATGGGAACTCCTCGACTCTCTGATTCTAAGCCTGATGTACATATAATATTTTCTTTATACTGGTTGAATAAAAAGGTTGGTAAAATGTAGCCTTGCCTTACTCCTTGCCAATTGGGAACCATTCTATTTCTCTGTATTCTATTCTAACTCTTGCCCTGAGTAGAGATGACCAGATGTTGGGATCAAGATGACCAGATGTTGGGACAGTGGCATCCAAGTTCCAGAGGATGCAATGGATGCTCATGAAAGTATGTTTTCTGCATTTAAAATTGTTTTACTATGGATGCTGACTGAAAATATGGCAGAAAGCTAGGCACACAGGTTGATTTTTTTTCATGTCTCTGTTATTCAGTGCAACTCTCAGCATATTTAGCTTGAACTAAGTCTCACTAAATTCAATGGAACATGCTACACAGTACATGTAGCCTCTACTAAAGCATACCTATTTCCTTTCCTATTACGTGAGAGATAAAGGAATGGAAGAAGTCTGTTCCGTTGCTTAGCTCCACACATCCTTCCAGTCTAGGCTGAAGATAGTGAGAAGGAAGAATCACTAGTTTTGCAGCTCATCATCCTGGAGGTCACTTCCTGGAGAAATTAGAAAAAGCCATGGAACTGCTGCCCTGTTATCATTGATTTTTGGTCATTGTAATAGTCCAGCATCATTTTCCAAAGTAAGTAAGGGGTGAAACAGACTGCCCCTGAATGAGCTGGGTTGGGGTCATGACAACTGCATGTCACAGCCCCAATCCAGCTTTTTTGCCAGCCCAAAAAGAAGCGGCAAAAAGAGGCCCAAAAAAGAAGCTGCCTCAAATGGTCTTTCAGTATTTTCCTACAAAACCATGGGTAGTCTCACATCCAAGTACAAACCAGGGCTGACCCTGTTTAGCTTCCAAGATCAGAAAGATCCAGTACCTTTAGAGTGTTTAGGCCTAAATCTTCATAAAATGTAGTGGTAGAAAAATCCTGGGAACCACCATGGTTAGTCTATATATTTTAAATTGCAAGTAACTATGCTTGAGCCAGCATGGTGTAGTGGTTTGAGCATTAGACTTTCACCCTGGAAACCAGGGTTTAAATACCCACTCAGCCATAGAAACCCATTGGGTGACCTTGGGCAAGTCACACTGTCTCAGCCTCAGGAGAAGGCAAAGGCAAACCCGCTCTGACCAAATCTTTCCAAGAAAACCCAGCAATAGGGTTGCCTTAGGGAAGCCATAAGTTGAAGGCATACAACAACAACAAAATATGCTTACAAGCCTGATTAAAACGAATACACCAGTGAGTATTTTACCACCTGTAACATTCACATTATATTTGTATCTTTGACAGTACCCTCTGTTTTCCCTTCTTCTCAGTGTGAAAGAATCAACTAGAATCCCAGCTTGCAATCTGTCTCACTAATATTAAAGACAGCATTCCCAGCCCTTGGGGCCCTGTACACATTTTAATTACATTCATTCTGTGGTGGTATTCTGTAAACATTTTTAATGTATCATCATTAATATGCTAAGGAAAGAAATCTATTTCTGTCAGAAAGAGGAAATAAATCTTCACTATCTCTTTGGTCCACTAGTTTACATTAAGAATATAGCACCTTTCCTGAAAAGCTGTGGGAGACATATGCTTCCATTATCACCTTGCTAGTGATTCATTGCTAATTCTGTAGTAAACACTCCATTTGGTTTATCCTGCTCATTCTCTTCCTCTTCCAGCCCTCAGTCACCACTGAAATCTCAAGGAACTGGTATTCCAAAACCAATGGAAGTATTCTGCTAGTCCTCTTCATTTGGGAAGGTTTCCTATAGGAGGGTACAGAACATTACCCAGCTAATGTCACAAGCAGAGGAAAGTGGGAGCAGGGCTTTCATATCCAATTAAGATATGTACTAGTCTTTGCAAGACAAAAGGAAATACAGTCGGCCCTCTGTTTTCGCGGGAGATCCATTCCGGACCACCACCACCCTGCAAAAATGGAGACTTGCCTATATTCAAGCCCCATAGGCTTGAATGGGTGAGCACCTGAAAGTACGTGCAGGGCATACACCGCAGGGACACATCCCATTGAAAATAATGGAGGTCGCCCCTCCGTGAATATTCATGGAGAAAGGAGGGGCAATTGTACAGTCACAGTTATTCACAATTTTGTATACATGCATTTATATTACACCTTTCTTCCAATGTGGGGCACAAGGTGGCTTACAACCTTGTTGAAACACTGATAAAATTAAATATTTGATTTTTTTTTGAAAAAACGATCACAATAAAATATCATCCATTTTTAAATGTAAAATTGTTTTGAAAAAACACAGCAACAAAGCTGAAAACACATCTGCTCCTTTAAAAAGACCTTAAAATGAAACAGGTATATCTAGCTCATCTCTAGACAGAGCAATTATAACCTGAGCTTTCTTACAACAAAAAAGGACTGGACAAAGAGGATGCCACAATGAACTCATAGTTATAACGAAATAATTGTATGGAACATGGTCTTCTCTGGCTACTATTCATGCATCTACACTGTATACATAATGCAGTTTGACACCACTTTAAATGCTGTAGCTCCAGCCCTGCTTAGCTTCCAAGATCAGATGGGATCTGGTGATTTTAGGATATTCAGGCCAATTAGCATATAACTATCATATTTTATGTTTTTCTTTCTCTAGTATACCACCCTGAAATTGTAGAATAAAAAACAGATTAAAATATTTTTAATAACTATAGTACTCAAATAATAATCATCTCTTCTTCTGGTTTCTGTTTAGTGAATACAACAGAACCAAAGTTACTGTCAAATAAGTACACTAATAATAACCTGACTGATCTATTTCCTTGTATACACAGCTCAGTGAAGAAAAAAAGAATATGAGTTTTTTCCTCCCTGATCAGCTTTCACTGCAGCTTAACTCCAGCTGGCCATGGCTACATGACTCCTGGCTTGCAGGGTGGACAGTGGGCATATGGCTGCATTTATTTTTCTGGCTAGCATGAAGGCATTGCTATTGCTGCTGGCCTGAGAACAAGCTAATGGGCAAAAGTCATTTATTTTTCTAGCTCGAGAACAGTTTGATGGTCACTTGGCACTTTGCTTTCTTGACTTTAAAAAGAGACTGGATGGAACTTTCTGTTTAATTTTGTTATATTTTTAAAATATTTGAGAGATTAACTGTACAAATAGCACAGTCTTAAATAAGTTCTCTCAGATGTGATACTGTGTTAGAGAGACCTTACTCCCAGGTAAGAGTATAAAGTATTGCAGCCTTACACTTATTCGTATAGAAAAAGAGGTGAGAGAGGTGGAGGGGGGGAGAGAATAGGTATCATGATAGTGAATAATAATTTTTAATACCATATAACTACCAAATGTAAGAAATAAAACAGCAATAAAATAACATTAAAAGAAGTAAAATTACAACAATACAGTTGTTGTACACTTGGTAGAATCAGGAATGCGTTGTCCTGATGGCTTGAGTACCACAGAGACAGCAACAAACACACCTTTCTGCACAAAGTGTTCCCCAAATGAGGTGCTATAACAGAGGAGGCTCCATCCTTATTTGTCACTGAATAAACTGAAAGCACCTTTTTGCAAATTGGCAACCAGTCTGCAATCCTGTAAAATCAGTCTAATATGGTCCCACTCTGATATAGTCTAATATCGGTCCACCCATATAAGCAAGACCCCCATGGATCTATTGTACTAAAACGGATGTTCAAGATCTTGGCCAGAATCCTGTTGAGGATTTATGTATGCATAAATACCATAAATAAGCAGTGAATCCCATCCCTATCCTCCCAATCCCCATTTACCTGCCATGGTACCAAAATCAGTGAATGTTCAAGTCCCATTAAATACAATGATGTAGTAAAATGGCATTCCTTACATAAAATGGCAAAATCAATGTTTGCTTTTTAGCATTTAAAATATTTTCAAGCTGTGAATGGTTGAAACTGTGGATAAGGAATATGTGAATATGGAGGGCCAACTGTTTTTTTCCTCTGCATTTAGCTATGAAACCCACTGGGTGACCTTGGGCAAGTCACATGTGCTCAGCCTCAGGGGAAAGCAAATAGCAAACCTCCTCTGAACAAATCTTGCCAAGAAAATCCAATGACAGGTCGCCATAAGTAAGAAACAACTTAAAGGCACACAACAAAATAAAAATCAAGATAGGTGTGTGAGACTTTATCTACCACTAAGTTTATGTATCAAAAGACATTGAACTTTTAATGAAACACAGATTATTTTCAGTATTTGAAGCAGCAGCTCTGGATTCTGGATGTATGTTGAGCCATGTTCATGACCAGTCCAGCAGCTGGGTGGAACTTCACTGAAAAATTTTTATGCACTGCTGACCATGAAACATGAACCACAGTCTATGGAATAAGTGTGTGCCCCAGGTGCATGCAACACAATAAACATAGAGCTAATATGCAAATTAAAAAGATACAGTATTGATTAATCATGTGGGATGCATTCCTGCATGCAGCTATTTAGAAACCAATTGATTTGCTCAGACTCAATGTGCAAAAGGCCCACAGTCTGTTAATGAGTGGCAATGTAATTAAAGATGCCGAGGATATGAAAATGTGGTGCAGATGGGGGAGGGGTCACTGGCTCTTAGGTAATTGGCAAGAACACCAGTTCATTAGCATAAACATGTCATCCGACATGCCACACATGCTCTGTGTTGAAGTGCCCAATAATCAGCAAGCAATTGTCTTCCCACATCACTCAGCATGACAAATCAGTGATATTAGCCACATGGGTTAAGGCCACTGCCAATCACTGTTAACATCTCAGTTTAGCCAACTGTCTCTCAATCAACAAAATGCCCCCCAAATATAGCACAAATGATAGGGAGATGGCATGGTAGGGTTGTTTGTTTTAACTTTAAAAAATCCCAAAATGATCCTGAAATGTTTCATATACTGTACAAAAATCTTTCATTCTACCAATGCAATACATAAAGATGTTTTTTTTAAAAAAATCTGATTTAATCTAAAAACATGAAGTTTTAACATTCACAGGCATATAATGCTACTTCTTTCCTAATAATATAATTATATATAATAACCTGATGCTTTCTCCTTGCTTATCCCTCAAGCCCTTTGGGCGTGTTGGAAATGGATAAAGAGTACATCACAACAAACTACAGTAGTAAAAATCATGCTGTCGTTTCTTACTACTTCCAGATAGTCCTGCCCTCTTAAATAAACTCCTTCCTTAACAGATTTGGGTAGAAAGTGTTTTCTGCAACAGGAATAGAAGGAGACTGGAGCCTAGGACGTGGGTAAAACAGGAATGAAGAATGTGTGGCCCCTTCAGAGGCTGTTGAAATTCTACAAATCCCATCATCCTTCACTACTGCCTATGCTAGCTATGGCTGATGGGTATGGCAGTTAGGCAACATCTGAAGGATCATACATTGTACATTCCTGGGCTAGGGCTTCACCCATGGCTTCTCAGACAGCACAATACCATGTCAGTGGTGTCACTAGGGTTGGTATCACCTGGTGTGGTAACTCATGGTGTCATCCTCTCCATTGACCTCCTTCCATTTCACACCATAAACATTGCTATATGGTAGCAAGTGAGCCCTAAAAAGAACCCACTCGTGTGCTGCACACAGGGTGCCATTTCCACTCTCGCGTGCACTGATAATGTATGCATGGCACAGCATGGTTTGGACACTGTGCCACGCGTATGTCATCATGGCGGCCCCGGTGTGGACAGGGGTGGGCCATGATAGTGCCGGTGGCATGCAGTAGGACTTAGGAGTGTGCGGATGCTCCGCTCTCCCAAGCCCTAAAATCAGCCCCAGCTACTGGGCCTTAGTTACTAAATAGCAAACAATTTCTAAAACTTCCTTATGTTTTCCTTGAATACTCACCATGACCAGTGAATGCCAACACCCACCAACTGGCTGATCCTCAACATAGTAGGCAAACATTTAGGGGCAGCAACAGCTAGTGATCACCTTATTTCTACCAGGCCCTTCTGTCTCAATGACACAATAATATTAACTGTAATTTAGGATTGATTTACTCTAGGGATTTAATTAATTAATTAATTAATTATATTCAAGAAATGTAATGAGACCCAGCGTGAAATAGTAGTTTGAATATTGGACTACAATAGAGTTCTATTCCCAGCTTGGCCATGAAGTCCAGTGGGTGACCGTTCACAAGCCACATTCTCTCAATCTCAGGGGAAGGCAATGGCAAATCTCTGAACAAATTTTGCAAAGAAAGCCCCATGATAGGGCTGCCATAAATCAGAAATGACTTGAAAGAACACAACAACAACAATGTAACCTACTTTTTTTTGTCATGGGTGGCATTGCAGGTACAGTGCTCCCTCGGGTTACGAAATTAATTCGTTCCGCCGCCGCTTTCGTAACCCGAAAAGCATTCGCAAGCCGAAATGCCATAGGCGCTAATGGGGAAAAGCCGCGATTTCGTGCGAAAAAGCACCAAAAAATTTTTCGTAACCCGAAATAACCTTCGTAACCCGGAACAGTTTTTTTCAATGGGTTTTTTTCGTAACCCGGAAATTTCGTAACCCGCGCATTTCGTATCCCGAGGTACCACTGTATATATAAGGAACTCTGGTGGCGCAGTGGTTAAATGCCTGTACTGCAGCCACTCACTCAAAACCATAAGGTTGTGAGTTCAATACCAGCAAAAGGGCTCAAGCTTGACTCAGGCTTGCATCCTTCCGAGGTCGCTAAAATGAGTACCCAGCTTGTTGGGGAGAATTAGTTTACAGTTGTAAACCGTTCAGACGCTGCTAGTTTGGTATGAAGCGGTATATAGATGAAGCTGTTTGTTTTATTTTTGTTTTGCTTATCTTTCTTGTGTGAGCATGTGTTTGCAATTATGGCCTGATGCAGAAAATAACAGAAGAGATAGTTACATATCCTATAATCCCAAAACTATCCAGATTTTAGTTTGAAATGTAACTAAGAAATGTTACCCAATATATGTGAAGTGAGTAATACTGACAGTAATGAGTTACTTTTTAAATGTAAGAGTAATGGAAATGTTGTAAGGTCTGGAATAAGCATCACTTTCTAGAATCTTTTCCCCTCCTAAAAGCAGTGCAGAAACAGAATTGTGAACCATGCATATCTATAGGCTAGAAATAACAGATTTATCATGGGTCCCAGTTTCCAAACTAGAGAAGATATACAAGGATTCTGACAGAAACATCTGGCACTTTGGCAAGCACAAAAAAAAAATCGTTGCATTCGCAAAATGAATTTGTTTTTTAGTCTTTCAGCTAGATGAATTGCTATGGTCCTGGAAAATGATAAACTAGGATTTTGCAAAACTTGATCTTTTTCCCCCCCTCTCTCTTATTCCTCTTTTTGTCTTCCTTGCTTTTAGATGTTTATGTGGGTTGCTTTTCTATTCAAAATGTTGAGGGTGGCTTACCAAGTGCAAAAAATAGCCGGGATCCTGTATCACCCACTTAGCTACGTAACCACCTTAGTTACGTATGTAGTTAAGAAGTATCTCCTGGCATAGAATCATAAAGTTGGAAGAGACCACAAGGGCCATCCAGTCCAACTCCCCTGCCATGCAGGAAATCACAATCAAAGCATCCCCGACAGATGGCCATCCAGCCTCTGTTTAAAGACCTCTAAGGAGGGATACTCCACTACACTCTGAGGGAGTGTATTCCACTGTCGAACAGCCCTTGCTGTCAGGAAGTTCCTCCTAATGTTGAGGTGGAATCTCTTTTCCTGTAGTTTGCATCTATTGTTCCGGGTCCTGTTCTCTGGAAAAGCAGAAAACAAGCTTACTCCCTCCTCAATATGACATTCTTTCAAATATTTAAACAGGGCTGTCATATCATCTCTTAACCTTCTCTTCTCCAGGCTAAACATCCTCATCTCCCTAAGTTGTTCCTCATAGGGCATCATTTCCAGATCCTTCACCATTTTAATCGCCCTCCTTTGGACGTGCTCCAGTTTCTCAACATCCTTTTTGAATTGTGGTGCCCAGAATTGGGCACAATATTCTAGGTGGGGTCTGACCAAAACAGAATACAGTGGCACTATTACTTCCCTTGATCTACAAACTATACTTTTATTGGTGCAGCCTAAAATCACATTGGCCTTTTTAGCTACCGCATTGCACTGTTGACTCAGGTTCAACTTATGGTCTACTTGGGCTCCCAGATCCCTTTCACACGTAGTTTCATTCAGCCAGGTGTCACCCATCTTATATCTATGCATTTCATTTTTCCTCCCTAAGTGCAGTACCTTAAATTTCTTCCTGTTGAAATTCATTTTGTTAGCATTGGCCCAGCTTTCTAGTCTATTCAGGTCATTTTGAATTTTGATCCTGTCCTCTGGAGTGTTAGCTACTCCTCCTAATTTGGTGTCATCTGCAAATTTGATAAGTATGCCCCCAATTCTGCCATCCAAGTCATTGATAAAGATGTTGAATAGCACTGGGCTCAGGACAGAACCCTGTGGGATCCCACTGGTCACTTCTCTCCATGATGAAAAGGAGCCATTGTTTGACCACCACCACATTCTTATTTACTAGGCGGCAGTCACTATGACCAATGGGGGTTTGTTCCCCTGTCAATCAAGAAGCAGCTGACTGACATCCCATGTCATCTCATAAGTGATCTCTGCCACAACAAGAAAAGCCATAGGTCCCTATCGCAGTTCCCCCTTGCACAAGAGATCGCTCACATGGGGAGGAGGGTGAAACATCCCTCGTTTCCTGACTGACAGGGATTAACATACTACCATCAACTGCAGTGGCTGCTGCCCAGGAAGTCAGGACTGGGAAACTTTCACAGTCGCCACATGTTCGCTAAACTGGGGAATATGTAGGGATCATAAATATAAACCATTATCTACTTCAGGATTTACATGTAGAGTTGCTAAATTTTGTAATGAAAATAACGAAAATAAGACCAATTCAGACCAAATTTCAAATATTCAACATTTTGAATATTGGAAAGGCAACGCACATAAACATCTAAAAGCAAGGAAGAGAAAAAGAGGAATAAGAGAGGAGTGGGGAGATTAAGATTTTTTTTAAATCTGAAGTATCTTAACTGGAGAATTGTTAGGGGACATATATTATTTTATCTTATTCTATTATATGTCGGTATCATATTTTAATGCACTAGTTCATATCTTTTTAGATTGTAAGCCTGAGGGCAAGGGAACTGTCTGAATAACTATCTGTAAGCCACTCTGAGAGCCTTTAGGGCTGAAGAGCAGGGTATAAATACAATAAATAAATAAATAGGCCTATGATGGTGAACCTATGGCATGCGTGCCAGAGATGGCACGTGACACCATTTCCCCTGGCACACAGCGAAGAGAGGAGGAGGAAGAGGCACGCACCTGTTCCTCCTCCTTCCTGACCTTTCCTGGCTTCCAGTTGCCTCTCCAGAGGCAACTGGAGGGCAGGAACAGCATGAAGGAGAGGGAGAAGAAGTGCTGCCTCTCCAGAGGTAGCTGGAGGCTGGGAACGGCACAGGGCAAGTAGGAGGAAGAGGTGCATGCTTGTTCCAATTCTTCCCCGTTTGCTCCCCCCAGGCCTTCAGCTGTCTCTGGAGAGGCAGCTGAAGGCCTGGGGGGGGGGGGAGGCAGGGGGAGAAGTTCCACCCCAGAAGTCCTGCCCTCAGAGGGTATAAGTCCCACCCCCTGCACCGGGTAATACCAAGGCCAGAAGACCTTTTAGTTTGGGCACTCAGCCCCAAAAAGTTTCACCATCACTGTACTAGGCTTACCCTTTATGGTAACTAAGTATTAGCAAAACCATAACTGAGTGAATATTTCGTTATTATGTGTTACTTTGTACAGTCAACCATCTTCAGCTTGAAAATGTCTAAAAATATACAAATTCCAAAAAGCAAACCTTGATTTTGCCATTTTATATAAGGGAAACCATTTTACTACAACATTGTATTTAATGGGATTTGAGCATCCATGGATTTTGATATCCACAGGGGATCCTGGAACCAAACCCCAGCGGATATTAAGGGCCCACTGTACCTTACTATTGCACTTGTCAATTGTACATTGTTTTACTTTTTAAATTTTGCTGGCCATTGACTAAATAAAATATGTGAATATATGAATATAAACCAGTCACAAATGCATAATTTGATGAGGCATTGGAGAGAAGGGGTTGAGGAAAGCAAGGCCGTGACATCGGGGGCATCTGGAAGTGGCACAAGTGATAAAATCTGATACTTTGCCACCTAGTGGCAGTTGGTGGCCCCCATGTCAGTGGATTGATGAAGCTACTCTGGCCTTTAGTCCACAGAGCAACACAAGGAGTTGAGAATACTTTGGGGACAAGGGTAGATTTCAGCAGCTTGGATATCTCCCTTTAAAAGTTTGGATTAAAAGTCAGTGTGGATTCATAGCTGCACTGACATGGGAGCCGCTAGTTGCTGCCACCTGAAACAGAAGCTGCAGGTCAGGGCTGCATTAACTATTAAGCAAAATAAGCACACGTTTAGGGCATCAAGGGAAGGGGGGCACTACAGCAATTTTCCATTGCTAGATTTTCCACGGACCATATGGTGAAGCTGAACCAGGTTCCATGCGCGTGCGCGCACGCACACACACATAAAGGCTTGATCTTCACAAATAAAAAAAGGAGGAGAAAACTTTGAATATATAAATAAAGGTTTTGTGTGTGTATGTATGTATGTTGTGTGCCTTCAAGTCATTTCCAACTTATGGCAACTCTAATGTGACCCTATCATGGGGTTTTATTGGCAAGATTTGTTCAGAGGTTTGCCATTACCTTCCTCTGAGGCTGAGAGAGTGTGACTTGCTCATGGTTACCCAATGGGTTTCATTATTTTCCATCTTACTGTAGGTTTTGGTTCATTTCAAAAACAACAAAAAATATTTCGCGGTTTATTATTGTTGATATTTTGATTTGGATATACAGTCGGCCTTTCTTATACACGGATTTTTTATACACGGATTCAAGCATACACGGTTTGAAAATGTTCCAAAAAAGTATAAATTTACCTTGATGTTCCATTTTTTATTAGGGACACCATTTTGCTATGTCATTATATTTAATGGGACTTGAGCATACACGGATTTTGTTATACACGGGGGACCTTGGAACCAAACCCCAGAGTATAACAAGGGTCCACTGTACTTTATATGGGGGGCATCAAAATCTTTTAAATGTTTAGAGCCTCTAAAGGTCTTAATCCAGCCCTGCCTCAGGTGCCTAATGAACGGACCTGTCTGGTTCGCACAGAGGAAGGCCTCTAAGGAGAAGCACCCATTTTTAACCAAAGGTGGGGTGCCTCACATGCTAAGGCTCAAGGACTTGTCTCTAATATTCTGCAGCCTATAGAAATAAACTTTCCTCTGTCTCGATGCTAAGAGAAACTCTCTCGTGCTGGGTAGAGAAAGGGGCTTCTGTTCTGGAGAAAAGGCCCACTTTCAAGGCTGGGCAGGGGAAATGTCTCCCCTCACCCATTAATCTTCACAAATCAGCTGAAAGATGGAGCAAGGGTGGGTGAGTGTCTGTATATGAATGAGTTGTGCGAGTTATCACACTACAGAAATAATCCAGATTGACACCACTTTAACTGCCATGGCTCAATGCTGTGGAATTCTGGGGATTGTGGTTTGCTGTGGCACCAGAGCTTGCTGACAGGGAAGGTGTAAGGGCTCACAAAACTACAGTTCCCAGAATCCCATAGCATTGAGCCATGGCAATTAAAACAGTGTCAACCTGGATTAATTCTGCAGTGCTAGAGTGTGGCATCCCCTGGAAAGCCCAGGGGGTGCACCCCCTCCCAGGATAGCAATGTCTACCAAGAATAGGATGTGATGGCCTCGCTGGCAAACCACGAGATCATGACTCACCTTCTGGTTGACAATGCTTTATCCATAATTGGATAAGCCCATGTTGATTCGGCTGAGACAGTGTACACACCCTGCTCCCCTTTGCTAATTAGAAATCTCCCGAGTACACATTGGTCCCTGATTCCGCAAATTGCCTTCTGATGTACAATGAGATAATGTAAAACCTGATGTAACCCTGATGTGAATAAAAAGGGCTGGCCAAAACCTGGCCAGAGAGGAAGCTTTGCACCCCCATTCCTGTCTCTGCGTCTCATTGCCGCGACACTAGAGAGCTCTTGGGCCTCACTAAATTCCACTTTAACTGGTATTGGCTGCCTTCTGTGGAATCCTGGGATTTGCAGTTAAAGGAGGGATATTTAGAATTCTCAGCTAGAGAGCTCTTGGGCCTCACTAAACTACAAATCCCCAAATCCCCCAGGAAACAGCCTAGCAGTTAAAGTGGAATAATAGCATTATAACAGTGTAGTGTGGTATTGTTCTGTGTCTGTGTGCAAAATTATTACAAGGAATATTCCATTACTGGAGTAGACCCCTAAAGTCCCAGCCCAGCACCAATTTTCCCTACAGGCTAAAAACTGCCATTCCCCCCATATAGCTATAGTCTTCATCCATCAGGCAAATGATTGCACCAAATATTTCACTCTGTGCATATGTGTGTGTGTATGTGTATAATTTTCCTTCTGTGTCTTTACACCAAGGTCCTTTAACAATGACATTAAATATTAATTCTGCATAGGTTTAATCCCTAAGTGGAGGAGCAGCTTTAAGGTTAATAGTCCTTTTAATTAAGGGATAAGTCGGTTATTGAACAGAGAAGCTAATCACAAAAGGATTACCACTGAAAATGAACATAGTCTGTGCAATTAGTCTGATAATTAAGACTTAAGTACTGGACGGAGATCAAAGTGCTGGTAATCTGCAATAAAGTTCCTCGAGTTGTAAGGATTTTCAAAATGTTAGCTCATGCTTTATTGCACCTTCCGTTTATTGTGTGCCCAGGATGGCAGCAAACTCGCTCTCCCAGTGGATGTCAGCATGGAGAACTGCAACAGCTGTTACCACATAAGCCTGGTGTTTCTCACAATATGATTACTCTGTCAACGACGACCATAAAAGGTGGCATCTGTATTCATCAAACAGAGTTATCAATAAATGTAAAGCCGTACAACAATTAGAGATCTCCAAGGAAGAACAAATCCAACAGGAAAAAAATTAGCCAACTACAGTATGTAATTACTAAGATTGTTAATCAATGAAATCCCTTCATAACTTTTAATTAAATTTTTTATTTGGACAGAATATTTAGAAAGATTCAACACTTTGTTTTCATGTCAGGTTTCGGCTGTGTGCATTTTTTTTTTTAACAGTTGCGTTGCCACAAGACTGCTGGCATCTGTGAACCGCTGCCCACCCAAGGGAACACTTTGTGTCTGTAATTGCATTTTGTCACCTACAGAGGGTGTTCAGAATCCTTGTTAAAAGTAAAAGAAATAGTTAGACATCTTGCTGTAGCCATTACTATTGTGCAAATTACCAGGTAGAGCAATCCAGAAGCTGTCAGGAAAGGTTAGTGAGAGAGAGTATCAGGAAATCAACCATTCAGCAATTCATCATGGCCTAAACACCAGCCCTAAAATGAAACCTTTAAAGAAGGCCTTGTCAGACAGCAGCTATCTTTCTTTTTATTATTATTATTATTCTTTACAGCTGTGAATAAAGATAAGAAGGAGAGAGGCTCTGTTACAATAGGATAAATAGGATAAACCACTAAGAATTCTGTTGCTCACAATTTTGCCAGCAGTTGCGTAATGAAAATGGATTTTGTTCAGAATGAGATCTCCCTATATTTATATTATCATCAACATCATCCACCTTATATTTTTTACAGTCCTAAACAGTGCATAACAATAATTTCTAGGGACACAGTATAAAATTCTGGAGTTTTCCATATACATATATGTGAGGACTGCTTTCTCTTTCTCTAGGGTTGCCATAAGTCAGGACCTCCAAACCGGGACAAATGTAGGGCAACATTTTTAAAAATGGAAGGCGTGCAAAAAAATTGAGGGTTTTTTAAAAATATAAATGCATGTTTTTTAGGCATGATCAAAATGGAGGACATTTTGGCATTATTCCTAGACAGATGGCAGAAATGTACTTGCCCTCGGGTTCAACTGTACTTCTCAGAAGTGTGTACTTGGTCAAGGGACTGTGGTTTTTCTTCACTGCGCATGAGTTTGTAAAAATCACAGCAAGTTACATTGGCCATGCTTCAGAGGCTTGTTGATATCAATATCACCATCATCATCATCATCACTATAATTGTCCAGGAAAGGCAGACTTGTTAGCATTCAAAGCGCCATAAATACACAGAAAATGCACTTGCATATATTTAATAATAAAAAATAATGGAAAAAAAAGGCAGGGGTGTATATATTTAATAATAAAATTAATAAAATAAAATAAAAACAAGCAATAATAAAAATTAATGAAATAAAATAAACACAAGCAATAATAAAAATTAATAAAATAAAATAAACCAAGCAATAATAAAAATTAATAAAATAAAATAAACCAAGCAATAATAAAAATTAATAAAATAAAATAAACACAAGCAATAATAAAAATTAATGAAATAAAATAAAACAAGCAATAATAAAAATTAATAAAATAAAAAATAAAAACAAGCAATAATAAAAATTAATAAAATAAGTATTTTATATTTTTAAAAATAATTTTAAAACCCCAAAAAAACAATGCAGACCTAATGGCCACTGACTCAGCTTTTTTCCTCCTCCTCCTCCTCCTCCTCCTCCAGGCTATGGAATCCTGGGAACTGTAGCTCTGTGGACCATTCAGCCTCCTTTTGTCAAGAGACCTCTAATGCCACAAGAAACTACAATTCCCAGAATCCTATAGCACTGAGCCATGAATGTTTAAGGGGGGGGGTCAAACTATTTCTGCAGCCTTTTGCTACCCCAAAGCCCTCTATTATTTACCACCATGGCAAAATCTCTTCCTTCACCAAGCCATTGAATAAAAACCAACCCAAGTGGAGGGCTGATTGCTTCTTTCCCATTGGTCAGCTTCGGGAGAAATTTGCATATTACAAGTAAAGGTGTTTAGGGCCTCAAAAACGATCCTGTGATAAAGAATTACAACAATACTGACGCAGTAGACATTTAAAAGATGAGGCATTTAGACTCCCAGTGAAAAATGAACGATTTATGGCCTTTTTTTTCCTCACTGTAACCTGGAAAGTAAGGCCTCTTGCAAGACATATATTCCAAGTGGGCTGGCAATAGCTCTGAGTGGCAAGTGTCCTGAAGACCTGCTCTCTAGGCTGAGCCAGGCAGGGAGGGTGGGACACAGCCACGGGGAGGGAGGGGTGGAGCTGCCTCCAGGGCCTTGCTGGGGGGGAGTGCCAGGGGCGGGGACAAACCAGGGTGGGACTGTGTGGCCCCACTCCAAACTGGGAAAGTCCCACCCCCAGGTGGGATATGGCAACCCTATCTTTCTCAATAGTCAAAGTGAGGGTTGCTCTGTGCCAGGGGTAGGCAACCTGCGGCCCGCGGGCCGGATGCGGCCCGGTAAGGCCTTGGGACCGGCCCCAGCCTGGTCCTGCCGCCGATTGCCGCCGGGGCCTTTGGGGGGCAATTGTCTATAGAAGCCTCAAAAACATGCATTTATATTAACATTTTTTTAAAAATCAGCAAATTTTTTCGTGTGTCCTCCATTTAAAAAAAAAAGTGTGTGCCTCCAAGTCATTTTTGACTTATGACAAACCTATCATAGGTTTTCTTGGCATGTTTCTTCAGAGGGAGTTTGCCTTTGCCGTCCTCTGAGGCTGAGAGAGTAGGACTTGTCCCAAGGTCACCCAGTGGTCTCCAGAGTCCTTAGTCCAACACTCAAACTACCACAGCACACTGGCTCACATTTGTCTTGTATATATTTTATAAGATCTAGTCACAGATCCTATAAATACAAAAATATAATGTTGCTTAAACAACCCCAGCAAAGCTGTGAAGTAATTCCTTACAAATAACTGGATATTTCTAACTAGTTTCATGAGCAATGGCAAAGGTATAGCTACATCAAACTGTTATATTGTAACTAAGGGCTCATGCAGAATAGGGAAAGGCCCTGAAATCATCAAGACTTTCCATTTCTTTTGGTTTTGAATTAACATATTCATGGTTTTGCATCCAAATTCTTTCTTGAAAATCCTGGGTTTCCATCTCTTCTCCCCACTCCCTTATATCCTTCCTCCTCCCATTCTCACTGGCCTTGACTCACAGTGAGACTCAGGCATCATTTCAGAAATAGATTTTCACCAATTTCCATTGAGCCCTTGTTTAATTATTATTTTGGAGTTATAGTCAATGTTTTAAAGTGTTTTAGTAATATTACTTATTAGAATGATTTCCTTTTACTGCTAGCATTCCTCTTTCCCTCACTTTCCCAATCTCTGTTCAATCTGTGTAGTTTATCACACGGGTAAGGGATAGGGATGGATCACTCTCCCATCCTTATCCCATCCATGACCCCCAAATGAAAGTGATTGTGCAAATCACATTCACATGAAAGCTGTTCCTGTCATTCAGCCATCATAGTATTAATGGATTCTTCCATTCATACAAAATGACAACAGAATGACACTTTACTGATGGCTGAAAGCGCTTTTCAGACTGCTCTCATGTGAAAGTGATTCACGTAATCACTTTTATTAGCACTTCCCGGGCGGCTGAATGA
The DNA here is from genome assembly GCF_019175285.1 of Sceloporus undulatus. Taxonomy (NCBI): domain Eukaryota; kingdom Metazoa; phylum Chordata; class Lepidosauria; order Squamata; family Phrynosomatidae; genus Sceloporus; species Sceloporus undulatus. The sequence continues at coordinate 205,953,013 of NC_056522.1, forward strand.
CAGGTTCAGCATGCTTTGCATGTGAAAGTGATTTGCACAATCACTTTCACTGGTGCTTCCAGGCCGGGTCAAGTATGGATTATGTGTGAAAGTCCTTCCCACGATCATGGGGGGATGGGACAGGGACAGGGCTATGACATCCCATCCCTCATGTGATAAACTCCTGTTCCTGGAAACTGCCAAGTAAGATACATTTTATTAAAGAAAATACAGTGTTAATTTAAACCAGAGGTTCCCAACCATTTCTCTGCCTCACATCCCTAGGAAATATTCAGTTAATGTTCACACACCCTACAAAACTAATATCACATTTCAAGATGAGGGTCCAAACATAATGCACAAAGAATCCAGTCTGCGACCACTTTAACTGCCCTGGCTGAGTGCTAGGGAATCCTGGGAATTGTAGTGTATTGTGGCACCAGAGCTCTCTTACAGAGAAGGGCTAAATGTATCACAAAACTACAGTTCCTAGAATTCCCTAGCATTGAGCCAGGGCACTTAAAGCCCTCTCAAACTGGATTATTTCTGCAGTGTGTTTCCGGCAGAAGAGTCTAATTTCTAATGTTTAAATTAAACTGCAAATTGAACCCCATTCACACTGCAGGTGAATGAACTGAACTGTAAGAAATAAACTTTTAACTCAGTATCCAAAATGCCAATCTAAACTGAGCAATTAGATTCTAAATTATTCAGAAACAATGTAAATTTGTAAATTGTAAAATTCTCTCCTTTTGATTATCTGTGCAACACAACTACCTACTACCACTTCTCGAGGCATACTGGGAGCTGGCTGAATGATGATACTCTAAACCTCTATTTGTCATCTCCCCTGAAATACCATCTCATACTCCTGTGGGGTACAGGCATACCAGGCTGGGAAACCCTGGTTTAAACTGAACTGAGGAGTAAAAACCAAGAAGTCCTTGGGAAGGACAGCAGTTCCCTGGGAATACTTCAGGATAGGGAAAACATCATGCAGATCTCCAAAATAAAATCAGTTTGTACAGGAACAAAGCCTGGAACTTTCAGATACCCCTTTCTTATCTGAAGAGGCTCTTAATGAGGAATAATAGTTAGAATCATAGAGTGATCGAGAGGGCAGTCGCCTTTCAGCTCCAAGCTGTCTTGGATGAAACCGATTATCTTGACCCATTTCAAACTGGCTTCAGGGCGGGTTACAGAGTTGAGACTGCCATGGTTGCCTTAGTCGATGACCTCCGTCTGGGCATCGAGAGGGGAAGTGTGACCCTGTTGGTGCTCTTGGACATCTCAGCAGCCTTCGATACCATTGACCACGGTATCCTTCTGGAACGACTGAGAGAGTTGGGTATCGGGGGCACTGTGCTCCAGTGGTTCCAGCCCTACCTCTCAGGAAGATTCCAGATGGTGAGGCTGGGGGACAGCTGCTCTTGTAAAAGAGAGCTTACATCTGGCGTCCCTCAGGGCGCCATTCTGTCCCCCATGCTATTTAACATTTACATGAAGCCGCTGGAACAGATCATCCAGAACCATGGAGCACAGTGTTATCAGTACACTGATGACACCCAGATCTATCTCTCCATGTCTCCGACTGTTACAGTGACTAAGGATGGCACCTCTCCTCTGGACGCCTGCCTAGGGTCAGTAATGGGCTGGATGAGGAAAAACAAACTCAAGCTGAATCCAGAGAAAACAGAGGTACTTGTGATAGGTGCTCCAAATCCAGACAGGGAAATTTGTCATCCAGTCCTGGATGGGGTTACACTTCCCCTAAAGGACAAAGTTCGCAGTTTGGGAGTACTCCTGGACCCATCTCTACAGTTATGATCTCAAGTGGATGCAATGGCCAGGAGTGCTTGGTACCAGCTTCGGCTGATATGCCAACTACGCCCCTGTCTGGATCAAAAGGACCTTGAAACAGTAGTACATGCACTGGTAACCTCTCATTTGGATTTCTGTAATGCACTCTACATGGGGCTACCTTTGTACCAGGTTCGGAAGCTTCAGTTGGTCCAAAATGTTGCAGCCAGATTGGTCACGGGAACCTCTACATCGGACCATATAACACCCATGTTAAAATCTCTGCACTGGCTGCCAATCTGCTTCCGGGCCCAATACAAAGTGTTGGTTTTCACCTTTAAAGCCCTACATGGCTTGGGCCGGAGTTACTTGAGGGAACGCCTCTCCCTACACAATCCGCCCCGCACTCTCCGAACAACGGGGAAATTGTTACTCGAACACCCCAAGGTGAGATTGGTAGCAACTCACCAAAGAGCTTATACAGCGATAGCTCCAACTCTTTGGAACGCACTCCCAGAAGAGATTCATCTTAGCGGTACACTGGAAGCCTTTAAGAAGGCAGTGAAAACCTACCTCTTCCGGCAAGCATATCCTCCTGATTCTCTCTAGAGAAAGTATTCCCCATTTAGATTAAGATGTTTTTTAAATTTTATAGTCCTGACTGTTTTAATATGCTGTTTTTAAACACTTTTTATCAGATTGTTGTAACTGTTTTTATACTGTAATATGACATGTGTCATATAATTCTATCGTATGTGAACCGCTTTGATCTCAAGGAAAAGTTGTATAGAAATAGAAAGCTTATAATTATTATTATGGAAGAGACTGCAAGTGCCATCCAGTCCAACCCCCTGCCAGTTGCCTCTGCACTGCAAAATTCATGCAATTTGACACCACTTTAATAGTCATTGCTTAGCACTATGGAATTCTGGGAATTATAGTTTTGTGAGACATTTAGCCTTCTCTGTGACAGAGCTCTGGTACCACTACAAACTACAAATCCTGGGATTCCCTATTATTAAGCCATGATATTAAGCCATAAGTTTTGTTGTATAACAGTAATATATCTTAGTTATTTGTATAGTTTGTTTTTTAAATTTATCCCACCTTTCCCCTAAAGTGTCTATCAGCTAAGTTTAAAACACAGTAAAGCTAAAAATAATAGTTATAAAAGAAATTATTTTAATTAAGTAAACTATTTTATTATATGTAGATAAGAGATGTGGCCTCACTACATGGCTTAGTCTCACCTTCCAGAAATGTGGCCTCATTAAATGGTGGTGGAGAAATATCACTGGGTTTAAATGGTGTCCTGTGCTGCATCTCATATTGATGCCTCAGGTTCTGTTGGGGATGCTGAAGGCATAGCAAGGAGCAAAGTGTGTGTGGTACCACAGGTTATGGCAGACAGATGTGCCTTTGCTTTTTAAAGCAAATAAAAAGCAACTATTTCAATTGCTTCTGAGGAATAATAGTTACTTTTTAAAAAGATTAAAAGGATAATAACCCTTTGAATGGCGCTCTTGGAATTGTAAATGTAGCCAATTACTTTTAAACTAACTTTCAGAACTTTTGTCTTCAATTTCATTTCCCCTCATAATAACAGGTTTGAAGACTGAGCTGGAGGTGTTTCGTGGGCCAGTGTGGTATAGTGGTTTGAGTGTTGGACTTGGACTCTGGGAAACTAGGGTTCAAATCTCCACTTGGTCATGAAAATTCACAGGGTGAACTTGGGCAAGTCACACTGTCTCAGCCTCAAATGAAGGCAATGGAAACTTCATTTGATCAAAGCTTACTGAGAAAACCCTTTTTTTCTTAACCTAGGAAACCCCTGCTAAACTACTTGAAAGTTCATATAAACAATAGTGTTTTCTGCTGCCTTGTATGTAGTTGTGCCTAAACCTACTACTTAAACAACTGGGGGCTTCTAGACAATGCTCATAATTAAATTAATTTGTGGAGTAAAGGTGCCCACTGGGTGTATGAGGAGTTGGTGTAAGGAGCAATAGCAATAACATTTACATTCCTGTACCACTTCATACTAAGCAGTCTCTAAGTGGGTTACAATATGTAAGCCAATTGCTCCCAACACACTGGGTACTCATTTTACCAAACTGCAAAAAGATGGAAGGCTGAGCCCACCCTGGAGCCCTCAGGACTGAACTCACAATGTTGTGGCTACAGTATTCTCATTTAACCTCTACATCACCAGGACTCCTAATAATCTTGAAAATAGCAAGATTATTCTCATTGAATAACCACCAGTCAGGACCTCTCCTTCCTCTTGATGGGGGGAGTGGAAGGCAGAAGAATTCCATCTTGGGAAATCCTAATTTAGGAACACTAACACAGCATACCATGTTTGCAATATTATACCTGCTTGCCTGGGAGTAGTGGAGTTGGACTTTTAGGTTGCATTGTAAGCCACTGAATAACCAGCATTTATTTAGACAAAGATCTCAGTACATAAGAAAATGCAGGTGTTTAAAAGTTCATGCTCAACTATTTCTCAATTGCAGCACTTCTGGTTTGCAATTTTCTGGATACAGCTGAGAATTGGATAAAATGGTTCAACTGCAGCAGAATCTTGTATCTTCAGGTGATTTTTGAGGCTCTAACTTCCATTATTTGTCAGATAGCAGCAAAGCCAGCAAAGCTGAGGAAGACAACACATCCACACTTGTCAATATCTTACCAAGGTTGCTTAGAGATATTGTGAGCTTGGGAAAGAAGAACCTATAGGAGTCTCCACGGGGATGGACTGGCTCAGGGAATTAGTGATGGGATAAGGAACATTTCACATGTAAGCCACTAGATCAAATTCAACTGAGCTTTCTAGACAACAAGATGCCTTTACACCATTGGGTAGCTCCTAGGAATGATGAGATGGTGTTTGCAGGCTGATCAACAAAGCAGTAAAGTTCAAGATACTGAGTGAAATATGTGAAACAGTGAATTCTTAGGTCAAGGTGCAAAGACCCTAAGGATAATCAAGTTATATTGATAATTGAGACAGAAAACACCTGAAGTGCTTCTTCTTATCAATAATAAGTTAAAACACTAAAAATTTGCTGCCCTTTGATGAAAGCACCAATTGGCTGCCAAAGCCAGCTGCTTCTCTCTGCCTAATGGCAGGGCTGGCCTGTTGATTTAGATATTTGTCATAATTTCACATATTATTGTTTGTCCTGGACTGCAGCCAGCACTCACAGACACACACTGATAGAATGGCTCAGCCAAGCAAGTGGATGCAAAACACAGACCTTGCAAGGATTCAGCGTGAAAGCAGTCCGAGAAATCAAGCCGAGGTCAGGATACCAGAAGACAAAGCAAACTGAAAGCCAAGCTGAAGTCAGGATACTGGGAGTCAGAGTGGTCAAAGCAGTCCGAGGTCAAAACAGCCAGAAGATAACAAGGGTCCGGTCCGAGGTCAAAGCAACAAGGAATCAAGATACAAGAAGCCAATGCTAGCAGCAATCACACCAAGGGATCATGCAATAAACTCTGGCAAACAGTGAAGGTCTCTCAACAGTTTAAGTAAGGGAAACTCTCCCCCGTGCCACCTGAGGCTGGTTGGCTAATTGCCTCTCTGCAATCCTCTTGGATCTGCGCCTGCAAGCACTCTCAGCCCTTCTCTCTTTGAACGTAGGCACCTCCAGGCAAGCTTCCTCCCCAGAGTCACCACTAGGCTGTTGCACCATAGGAGGCCCCTCTCTAGCACTAGGACCTGGTTGGGCCTCCTCCTCTGGAGCTGGGAGAGCACAGCTGGGACCTGGCAGAGCAGGATTGCCACCTGGTGTAGCCTCAATCAGCTCTTGCTCTGGAGGAGGCTCATCCTCCTCCTCCTCGAGCTGATCTTGGCTGGCGATGACATTGTTGTTGTTTAATACATTTTGATCCTGCCTATCCACTTTCAAAAAAAGTCCTCATGGCAGCTGACAACATCAGTAGAAAACAATTAAGCAGTAAAATATTACAAAAAAGTCATAATCAAAAATCAAATTAAAGCACAAACCCATTAAAATCAATCCAACAAACAAACAAAACAAAAACCTTAATATTTTTAAACACCAGTTTCAACAGATGTATCTTCACATTCCTCCCAAAGGCAGTAAGAGCAGAAGCTGATCATAACTTTGAGTGGGGAGCAGTCCGCATTCTGGGAAGAACACAAGAAGAAGCCCTCTTCCATTATGCTCATCTAACATCCCAATGCAGGTGACGATATTCTCTCCTAAACTTCTAGGCATGCTCAGGGTGAGACTAATCATTTTGCTGGATTTCTTTTTTAAAAGACCTGGGGGAAATGAGGATAGGACCCTATTTGGGCATTACAAAAGTGGGGAGCCTCCTCCTTCACTTACATAGCTTTCCTCACCTTGTTCTGTTGTCATCCTGTTCAGATGATGCACATCTCAAACACTGGTTCTGGTGCAAGCAGTCTGGATGACGTCTGGCACATTTCATACCAGAACCAGGATATAACACCCTTAAAATGGTTTTTAAAATTTACCTGTTCTTTGGATCTTCCAGAAAGAGCCAGAGTCCTCCAATCCTGTGCTGTAAAGACTGTCTTTATGGGCATTCCACTGAACCAGCTGGTGCATCTGCCACCACCGTGGTTCACCACTCTGAGGTCAGAACAAGGCACTCAGCCATATGATCATCGCTGGACCCTTCATTCTGTCCTCAGAAACAAGTGATCCATGGCAATGGTGGTGGACATGAAAGCCAGAACATCTGTGCAAATAGTGGCACAGGAACGGAAGGCTAGGTAATTGGGGATGTTCAGGGCACCTGTGGGGCCAGAGGCAGAGAGAGTAATTTCTGAAGAGGAGATCATCCTCTAGCCAAGAAGGATCTCCATTTGATTTGGAGTACTGATTTTTCAATTTTCTAAATCTTGTGAAAAATTTCCACAGATAAAATTGGTTGCCAGTTTGTTTCCAGGCACAACTCATAGTGCTGGTTATTACCTATGAAGATCTATATGGCTCAGGTCCACACTATTTGGCGGACTGTATCTCCCTGTATGAACAGGCCCAGGCTATGAGTTCCTCTGAAGAGGCCCTTCTCTCTGCCTCACCACCATCACAAGCATGGTTGGTGGGGAAGCAAGAGAAGGCCTTCTCAGTGGCTGCCCCTAGACTCTGGAACTCCCTTCCCAGGGAGACCAGAATGGCTCTCTCCTTGTTGGCCTTCTGTCAGCAGGCTAAGACCTACCTGTTCAGACAGGCTTTTAAAATGGATTGCTTGTAAAGGACTGGCTTGCAATGTTGTTTCATTTTAAAATGTTTTATACAGTTTTATCTTTTTAAAATGTATTTTATTATTTTAATAGCTTTCTATTTTAACATTGTAATAATTTAGTTTTCTTATGATTTCTTGACTAGGTTCTTTTTGGCACACAAGGATGACATCATCAGTGCGCCATTGGTGCACTGTGATGCATCCCCGATCTGGAGGTGCAGATGTGGTGCTACGCTTGTGTCATGCACGTGTGCCACATATGGAGAGCACCATGTAAAAATGGTACTGCCCATATGTGTTAGGGTTCTGGAGCATGCGGATGCTGTGTGTTCCAAAACCCTAAAATTGGCCCCAGGCCATCACAAACCAGCGGTCTGTTCTGGGCCTAAGATACTCAGACGACACCATACTACTAGCTGAAACCATCACAGACTTGGAACAACTACTAAGAAAGATCAAGGAGGAAAGTGCAAAGGCAGGCTTATTATTGAATATAAAGAAAACAAAAAATAATAACCACAGAAAATTTACACAGATTCATCCTAGACAATGAGGAAATAGAAACAGTAAAAGAATTTTCATACTTGGGATCACATACTGATCAGAGTGGGGACTACAGTCAAGAAATCATAAGAAAACTAAGAATGGGGAGGGAAACTATGAGAGAACTAGAAAATATCCTAAAATGTAAAGATATGCAACTGAGTACAAAAGTTAGAATCATACAAGCCATTGTATTTCCTATTACCATGTATGGGTGCGAGAGCTGGACAGTTAAGAAAACGGATAGGAAGAGAATAAATTCATTTGAGATGTGGTGCTGGAGAAGAGTGCTGAGGTTACCATGGACAGCCATGAAGTCAGACAAATGGGTCCTAGAGCAAAGCAAACCAGAAATTTCTCTGGAAGCCAAGTGACTAGACTGAGGCTGTCATCCTCTGGCCACATCATGAGGAGACACAACTCACGGGAAAAAACAATAATGCTAGGAAAGGTGGAGGGAAGCAGAATGAGAGGAAGGCCATGTGCTAGATGGATGGACTCTATTAAGGAGGTCATGGGTATGAATTTGCAGGACCTGAACAGAGCAGTGGAGCATAGGGAGTCTTGGAGATGTCTCATCTATAGGGTTGCCATGGGTTGAGATTGACTCAAGGGTGGATAACAACAACAACAAAAACCCTGATAATCCAGATAGTCTTTTTAGATGGCAAGGTTTGTGGATAGGAAGCTTGGGTCTCAGTTGCGGATCTTTTGTGCACATCCTCCTTTTGAGGTGGGGTATTCATTAAAACAGTGTCTGTTTCCAAAGCTTTTTAAAAGACCTGACAGATGATAGCAACTCAAACAAAGAACCTGAATAGAGGGATTTGAGCTCAGGCCTACAGCCAGGTGAAAAAACCAATATTTTAGACATTCGAGCAGTTTTTAAAACCCTGGGCAACAATTGCATTTTGATCAGAACTGGAAGAAAAATGGAAAACTATGAAATCAATCACAGATATATTTGTAATCTGGATATGCTTCTATTATAATTCTCAAACCCATTTACACCATGGCAATATTACTTATTTCAGTGTGGGATTGCTCTGGAATAATTGCTTTGAGAATTGTGGTCCTCATTGCTTATTTGCTATGTTGAAAGGTACCCAGTACCATTGATTTGACAGAATTGTGATGCACTGTTTTCTGGGGGTATAAAAACAATCTTATTCAGTGATAGTAATATAAATCACATTTATGATTAGATTTCAGGCATGTAGAAAATCCAGTCAGCCACCTCCAATGCAGAACTTTAAAAATGGTTTCCAAAATTATATCTACATATATTTTAATCCGCAGGAGGATAGATTAACAAAATGCTACCTCCACGACATTCAGGATGAGAATCTATCATGTTGAAAAGCTAAAAATTCTCAATCCATCAATTAAATGTGGATTCAGGGCACCAGCTCATATTTCCTTGTCAAATAAATTATGTCTTACATCAAAGACCACACAGATTTCTGCTTAACAAAACAGGGAAATGTCTGAATGTATCATAACTGTGAAATATGAAAGAGGACAAAATTAGACAACCAATGAAACTGAAGATTTGTTAGTCAGCTAAAAGCTACCTTAGAAATGATGCTAGTGGTAATCAGGATGTATGATTAAAGGGATCTACTTTAATCTGCCACAATTTTGCTACGTATTGAGATACAATTTAAAAAAGGAAAAATGACAAAAGCCCAAGCTAAATGAATGAAAAGATTATTGCAAGCAAGAGGAATATATGAGTTTGAGAAACCTAAAGCCAAAGATTTGATATGTTATTTCAAATTATTATCAACAAACACTTTTTTTTCACTCATCCTATCTTTGGCTTCTTTCTATCACCTCAATGATCCAAGATTTACTTATATGCTCAGACATATTGCCTTTTCTTCACTGCCAACAAAGCCTTTTCCGTCCTTCAGAATATGACTATGGTTTTCCCCTCATTTCCATCACCATTTGTTTTGACTTTTCCCATTCCTGACTTTTCTTTCCCTGTTTTCCTCATCTTCCTAGTTCTACCACTCAACTTTCTCTCAGTCTGTGTTTTCCAACCAGTGGTCCATTACCTTTCATCCACTACTCACCTTCAAGATTCCCTGCCTTCTGTATAAGGTCCTACTTTCCCCACCAACAGGTTCCTAGCTAGTATACTGATTTTACTGTCACAAATGCCTGGAGAACTCACCAATAATTTATATAATGGTGGCTGAAAATGATGGAGTCACTTCAGGAGCTTCATTAAAAGGGTGCTTCCAACTGGCTGACTCTCTCGTAATGCTCTCAGTCAAAAGGTATTATTGAGCTCAGAACCCAGATACAGCTCTAGTAGCTATTCCGGAAAAGGGTGGGAAAAGCAAGGTGAGAAAAATGGTTATGCTTTAGAATTGTTTTGTTTTAGTGCTGACATTCCTCTTTCCCTCACTCAATCTCTGTTGAATCTGGGTCCTGGAAACAGTAGCTGTGTTTAGCTAGCTCTGAAATAATACAAACAGACTGCCAAGTAGACATACATTTCATTTTGGAAAATAGTGGGATAATTTAAACTGACCTGGGGAGTAGGAAAGAAAAGTCCTTGATAATGCTGGGGGTTCCCAGGAAAATGGGCTGAAGAAAAAGTCATGTGGATCTCCAAAATCAAATCTGTTTGTATAAAAACAAAAATTGAGACTTTCAGAGATTTTTTCCCATCTGAGGGGGGTCCTACTCCTGTCAATTTCTGTATTTGATACTGGAGGAGACTTGTCATACACACCATGCAGTAAAATTCCTTGTGCTACTCCTTTTTAAGATTAGTAGAGGCATAGGGAATGACATCCCTGAAAAACTGTATGGGAGGTAAATAGTAATCCAGGCAGTATTCTAATATACAGATAGACTCATTTTGCACAATGAGAAAATAAAATCTATGGGAGAAAATAGTTTTTTATGCAGTTGGTAATATGGGCTTTAATCAGAAAAAAAGGTTATTTGTTAAAACAAGTAGATAAGAAAACTATAAGAACATAAGAAATGACTAGTTTTACCTTTTAATCGAAATAAACTTTTATTAATAATATTTCTACTGTGACCATCTGTGATCAAGAATAATACAAGCATGAAGATACATACATCTGCCTTGGATCCAGTTTTGACACTACAGGCATTGTCATTTTTACCACAAGTGACAGGGTTTACTGACACCTAAGAGAGTCCTCCTTTCACCACCAGATTTTGTAAAGACTTTCACCATTACATAAACTTTGTCAGTTCTGGTTTGATTAACACCTCAGCTACAATGTCAATGTATCTTCACTCATGAGGTGCATTTACACTGCAAAAATACAGTTTAACATCACTTTAAATGTTGTAGCTGCATCATGTGGAATCCTGGGACTTGTACATTTACAAGGTCTTCAGCTTCTGCTAAAGACTGCTGGTGTCTCACAAAACTACAAATCCCAGGATTCTGTACGATGGAGCCATGGCAGTTAAAGTTGTGTCAAACGTCATTGTTACTACAGTGTAGATGCACCATTTGTTTCGGTGAGGCTACCTCTGTCTCTTTCTATAACACAGTGCATGGTCAAACAAAAGAATGCATGGTGTCAGGCACTTTTGGAAGAAATGTCTCCTTAGTACTAGCCCAATAAATCAGCCATAATCAGGCAGTTGTCTGTTTGTTCTTCCTTAGGAAATGGGAATATAATGGGTATTTAAAAACAATGTAATATATCAAGTAAATAATTTTAAAAGTTGGAACTGAGCTAATAACAACACAGACATGAATCTTGTTGTGTTTGCAGGTGATTTGGAGCCCTGGTGGTGTGGTGGTTAAAATGCCAGAACTGCAGCCACAATGTTGTGAGTTTGTTCCTAGAGGAGGGCTCCAAGGTCCACTTCTATCCTTTTGTAGGTTGGTAAAATGAGTACCCGGTTTGTTGGAGGCAATTGGCTTACACATTGTAAACCGCTTAGGGAGTGCTAGTTCACTGATAAGCGGTATAGAAAGGGATTTACTATTGCTATTCTTATTATTTTTCTGATGACAGGTGAGCAACTGATGTTTGACACATCAAATTACTTTTATAAGTTATATGGACAGAGGTGTGGGTACAGTCCAGGTAGAAAGCTAACAGTTGAATGTTCTTTTCACACCCAAAATGGCTATGGCTCAAAAATAAAGGAAGCAAGGAAGGAAAACTATGGAGTTTATCAGATGGAGTTCCAAACGTCGTCCTTCCGTTGCCCAAACATCATCAAAATGGGGCAGAAGCATCACCAGTGTGATCATGCCTGGCGCTTCTAAAGTGAAACAGAAGCGTTATCACCATGGAATCATCAGTGGAGAAGCCCTTTTCTTATTATTAAAGGATTAATCCATTAATAAGAAAAGGGCTGTTTCCCTGATGATTCCATGGCGATTCCATGGTGATAACACTTCTGTTCTACTTTAGAAGCGCCAGCAGCATGATCACATTGGTGATGCCTCCACCCCATTTTATGACGTTTGGACAACGGAAGCACTGCATGTGATAGACTGTGTCTGTCTGTGCTTTCTTTTAAAGAACACTTTCTAAAGCGACTAGATAATTCACCAACAGATGAACTGAGAGATGGGGTTAAAAATGGACAAGCAGAAGTGATTGACTTAATACTAGGATAAGCTTGATGGTTATGAATATATATGTGGGTGGGTTTGGTCTGTAAAAGACCATTGGATTGGTCATAATAAGGACTCCTGCCTGAGGTGAAAAGCTATTGCCCCATGAAACTGTTTTCCAGTCATCATTTTTCCAGCTGAGCTGGACTAGTGAAACAATAAACTGGCAATTAAAAGACTCAGCTTTAAAATATACATTCAGCTTCCCAACCCAAGCTCTACAATGGCAAAGGTTAAGTGGATTATATGGAGATAATTCACTCAGCCACAGGGGGAAGGTGCTGGATGTCATGGTGGCTTTTGGTTGCCACTCACTACAGTCTGCACTAACTGAGAGACTTCAGGTCAGAGTGGAACAATATGGAGACAGTGTAAACAGTTAAATGACTTTCAGATGGTGGGATGCAGAAAGAAAGGCTGAGAAGAGACCTTGGAAAATGTTCCCAAAGGGACACTGTATCTGCCAGATCAGAGATTAATGTGATAATGTATGCAATTCTTCTTTTCCATGTTGGTTCTAATCTCGACAATGTAACAATTGAACAAGGAGGAAAACGCTGATTCTAATGTCAATATTTTTAAATGTATCCGTCTATAGATGGCAAGCCAGAACCTACATGGGCTAAAGGGCAATATATTCCCAGAATACCAGACTTTTATTTTTATTTTCTTATATATAGCTCTTGCCACTCTGCATTCAATTGACTTAGAACCACCCATTACACCTCGAGTTGTGTGGCAACACCTATATAATGTTTCCAATTAACTTTGTACATTTTTAATCAGTGACAAATGTCTGGAGCTTGGTTGTTGGGGTTTTTTATTCTTCTTGTGGTAAATTCAATTTATCTTTTACTGCTGGGCCCATAAAAAGCCTTGCAACATTCCGGAACTTTGTGACTGTTTTACTTGCTACTGACATAACGCAGCTGTTGGACCTACAACAAAGGCTTGAGTTTATGGGCAGCCCAAATTAGGATGTAGGTTAATCAATTAAACTCTGGGAAGAGAAAGAAAAGATCATCCTACCCACTCTCCAAACGCATCTCTGAATCCACTTGCCAGCATGGAAAATTACTCCACCCACCCACCCCTTCCCAACACTTCAGAAATATATATATTAAAATGTGTAGTAACATTGAAAAAGCCACTGATTAGTCCAACGTCCTGTATATGACAGTCAAGTAAGTGAAAAGGTCAAGCTCATTTCATTAATAAATCTACACAGCTATTTGTTTTTCTTTTATAATCAAATTCAAATGCATCCCGTTAAACAACCCAGTGATTAGATCATAAATCTGGATGTCCTTGAAGATGATGAAAGAAATACTCGTCTGTAAAGCAATCATCACACTGCCAGTTCTATCGTGGTCACATTTGTTCAGGTGCTAGGAAGAATAGCTTAATTGCAAGGCACTTTCTTGATTTCTCGGGGAATATTATATACAGAGTAACTTTTCCATACTTAACAAAGAAAGATTAAAGTAGGAATATGGATCTTAGCATAACACATGTTCCATTATATTTTGACAAAACCATTTGATCTAGAGCTTGTTGCAATTAGGCGGCAATTCTCTAACCATTTACCTGGGGTTAAGCCTCGTTAAATTGAGCAGGATTTACTTCTGAAGAGACCCACATAGGTTTGCAATCTTAGATCTCATTAAATTAATGAGATTTAAATAGGTATGGGCAAATATCTCCGGGTGGATCTACACTGTAGAAGTAATGCAGTTTGACTCCATTCAAGTGCTGTACTTCCAGCATGGTGTAGTGGTTTGCCTATGACTCTGGAGACCAGGGTTCAAATTCCAGATTGGCCATGTAAACCCACTGGGTGACCCTGGGCAAATTACACTTTCTCAGCTTAAAAGGTGGCAATGACTTCTGAAGAAACTTTCCAAGAAAACCGATAGGTTTGCCTTAGTGAAGGCACACAACAACAGTATATTCCATCCTGTGGAATCCTCTGATTTGTAATTTTACAAGGTCTTTAGTTTTCTCTGCCAAAGAATGCTGGAGCCTCACAAAATTACAAATCCCAGGATGGAGCCATGGCAGTTAAAGTGATGTCAAACTGCTTTATTTCTACAGTGTAGATGCACCCTAAGTATCTCTTTCACCTATTCATTTTTTTTAAAAAAAATCTCAAGCTACCTTTGTCAAAGTTACTGCAAATTCTTATTTTAAAAATGAACCGAATAAAATATTGACCATCTCTATTGCTCAAATTCAACAGATACTGCTACAGTATTATCAGTGTGGAAAGGACCATATTCTACCTACTTGCTTGGAGTTACAGATGAGCAAACTGTTACAGAAAAAAATTGCAAACTAAATTTAGCTCCACAAATGTGGTTGAATATACAGAATGCAAAGCCATACTAGGCACCCATATCTCTCTACCTGGAATGACAATTCTTTCCCTTCAAAATACAGAGAAAACTTTACGTTTGCTCATTTTTTTAAAAAAGAAAACAAGATAAAATCCTCACACATCCTTAACTTAATGCCCCACTGATTTTAATGGGACCTAAATTCAGTTAAGTATAGGTACAATCCTAGAGACCTATAATTAACACTAAATTAATAACAGAAATTGCTAATTTAAAATTTTAAAATTTAAAAGTATATTTGTAAAATTGTAAAAAAAAATTGTTCTCAACCAGAACTGTTTGCTAGAAAAACTACTTAGGCCATGAATTGAAATGGCTCTTCAAAGATGAAATGACTTGCCTGCTTTTTTGCTCAAGAGAAATCATTACTTGGTGTAACTGTCAAATTAATTGATCTCCCTGTTAAAAGCAAGAGAGTTTATTGAGTGTTACCAGAACATTAAGGATGTGCAGTGCACCAACACATTTGACTAAAAAAAGCATGAAATTGTTTGTAACAGTGTAATATTGAAACTTGTTTGTAACTGTGCCATACTGTATTACTTAAAGTCTCATATATGTATTTTGTTGTGCAGTAAGTTGGGAGCAGACATTTAACTGACTAGAATTCAGCAGGCTTTAAAAAATAGAGACCATATATGTGTAGAAGTGATCAATAACGTGATCCTCCAGATGTTGTTGGAATACAGTTCTCATTTGCCCTAGCTAGCACAACCAGTGGTGAGTGATGATGGGAATTGCAGTCAAAGAACATCTGGAGGGCCACAGTTGTCCACTTTGATTTATGGAGTATTAGTGATGGACATTTGCTGATTCATTGAGTAACATAACTAGAAAAAAACAAATTACAATCTAACATTGCAGTCTAATGCTGATCAGTTAAAGTGGTATCAAATTGCATTATTTCTACAGTGCAGGTGCACTCATAGATTTATATACAGGAAACAAACTGTTGCTACAGTATTTTTAAGGTATTTTATACTCGGCTTTTCACAAAGCAACTTACAACATTAAACCGACATGTTTTAGCTTAGAAAACAATACAAACATTCATTTTATAGCAACTAAAATGCTACAAACAATTGCCATTTATAAGGTCAGCAAAGTAAAAGTGTTGATTGTTTTTCAAAAATGCAATGATTTTTACAAGATGCCTAATAATCAGGAGGGAGGGTTTTAGCAAATTTCAGTGTATAGTGTGTTTCAGAATCCCAGAGCACCACTGAGAAAGCCCTGTTGCTAGCACCTTGCCAGTTGGACCTTAGCTAATAGCAGAGCTGAGAGAAGGTTGACACATGCCTTGGGCACGTCAGTATGGGTGTAGACGATCCCAGGTTAGGATTGCCTTCATCTTGACCAGCTACTCCTCTTGTTATGGTCTATGAGATACTAACATTCTCAGTATATGCTTTTAACTTAACAGCTAGAAAGAGAGAAATGGCTAGACAAAATGAACAGGAGACTCAAAACAGAGCCATTATAGTAGTGGCCAACATTTCTGGAACTTCCTCCAAAAGGATATATGTATTTGTCTCCAGTGTTGTTTATAAAAAGGCTTTGAAAACATTGCTATCTAAATCTGCTTTTTGTTAAGATGCTGGGCTGGGGATTTAGTTAAAATGCTGGGCTGTAACTCTTTTTTTGTTAACTGTTTACATCAGTATTACTGTATGCAAGACATTAAGACCTGTACAGGTGGTCTTTCATATGTGAAGGAAAGACTGAGGTGTAATCTGAACTGCAGGAATATAGCAGTTTAACACCAGAGCTCTCTGACAGAGAAGGCTAAATATCTCACAAAACTACAAATCCCAGTGAAAGCAGTGTTAAATTGCATTATTTCTGCACTGCAGATTAGACTTGAATTACAGGATATATATAAAAAATGGATTAATTTCTTGAATAAAATCTTTTTAAAAAAATTTATCTGATGGACTGTAATCCATAAAAGTTTATGCCCTAGTTACAGGTGTAGTGATTTTGCAGCAGGGCCTAAATACTCTAAAAGGCATCAAATCCTATCTGATTTTGGAAACTAAACAGGATCAGCCCTGGTTAGTACTTGAATGAGAGGCTGCCAAGAAATACTGAGTGCTATAGGCTATATTTCAGAAGAGGGAACCAGCAAAACCATCTCTGAGAGGTATTATTAGTACAGTTGCCCCTCTGTTTTTGCAGAGGATCCATTCTGGATCTCTCCCACACGAAACCCAAAAATCGCCAATATTCAAGCCCCATTGGCTTGAATGGTGGTGAGCCCCATTTTGTCCCCCTCCATTTGCCACCTTTAAACAGGTGAGGTATGTGGATTCCAAGTCTGTGAAAATGGAGGGGCAACTGTATTATTATAATTATTTCATTTTTATGCTGCCTTTCTACCAGAAAGGGACCCAAGGAAGCTCACAAGATAAGAACATTTTAAAAAGTAATTATCTGGTTAAAACAGCATAAAATTAACATAAAAACATATAAAAGTTAAAAATATAACTAAAGTACAGTATTCCTTCCCTATGGCCATGAAGGGTCATCCCAGGTCAGAAGGAGCATGAAGGGCTAACCCAAATGCTTCTGCCCTTGACCCCGTCATTGTACGGCTCATGTGATCTTCTCTATGCCCCACTGTCATTCCTTCACTGGGGATCTCTTTCTACTCAGAGCAGCTTCCTGAACTGTCAAGCACTCTCCTCCTTTCCTTTTGGCCTATGTTACTCCTTCACATATATAGCTCCTAGATAGAGCTTCTTTGAGTTTAGACTTTAGGGCAGGGGATGGAATCAGCAACTTGTAGCCCTCCAGATGTTTCTGTACTACAGCTCCCTTGATCACTCACTGTATATTAACTTGGCTGTATCCATCTGGAAGCCCACTACTATCTGTCCTTGGTTTAGGGGGACGATCCTTGTTCTTTCTCTCCCATGAAAACATTCCAGTTGGCCACAAATTCTTTATCCACGGGCGCATATATATATATATATATATATATATATATATATATTCCAAAAAGCAAACCTTGGTTTTGCCGCCTCATGTAAGAGACACCTTTTTGTTTCACCATCATATTTAATGGCACTTGAGTATCCACGGATTTTGGTATCCACGGGAGGTGCTGGAACCAAATCCCACTGTACTTTGTCCTCAGAAACTGAAACAGGAGAACTTTCAGTGCATCCTTAATTGTGACAGATCACTTGCATAAAAGTTTATCCTGTTCCTTTCTCCCCAGTGCCCTAAGGAGGACCAGGAACTCAACCATCCACTCCAAGGGTCAATTGTGTTTTCAGTGGCATGTGCTGTTTTGGTAGTCAGTGGCTTATTTCTACATGCACAAAGGAGGCATATGTCACCTAGAGAGTCAGTGGCACCAGTTCTCCAGCAGCAACAACATAGCCAAGGGTCTGTCTTGACCTTAACCTTAAGGTTAGTAGCTGACATACGAGTCTAAAAGATCCGGTTGCTTAAGGGAAATGGATACTGCTACATCTAAGTACTTGGACTTTTTACAATAATCTAAGCAGGAGAATGTCATAGATTTATTAGTGGGAGGGAGGGACCACAGCCCTTTGGCAGTATACACACTTCACCTACTGAAGGTCCCAGACTCACAATATATCTACACGCCATTGTTATAGGAGTTTGATGCCACTTTAACTGCCATGTCTCCATCCTATGGAATCCTGGGAGGAGCTTGGAATACTCTGGTACTGAAAGCTCCAATGCACTCTCCTGAACTACAACAGAGAAATGTAAGTGCATCCCCAAACTGCAAATCCCAGGATTCCATATTATGCCATTACAGTTAAAGTGGTATTGCAGAAACAGTGGTGGCATTTGCCTGTGGGCTCAGTGGGAGGAGAAAGGAGAGACCCCAGGGGTTTTTTTTATTACATTTTAATTTTTTTAAAAAAGAAAAAAATTAAAAATATTATTTTTAAATTATCTTTAAAAACATCACATTTTACCAATATGTTCATTTTAACCACATCAAACTATCTACATTTAGGCTGTGCGTATGATATTGTAATTTAAAGGTATAATTTTAATTTTGTTAGTTTGTTCTGTCACACCTATTGCCATTACATTCAGTAATATACGGAAATTGAGATTTGTGAGTAACATTAGTAGAAAAAACATTACTAAGGATTCTGTATGGTGTGAGAGGAGGTCAATGGGGTGGGGGTGACAATGGCTGGGGGAGTTATCATACCAGGTGACGCCAACCCTAGTGAGGCTACTGGAGAACTTCCACTTAAAGGAAAAAATGCTATGTTGCCGAGGTGAGAGAATGAAAGAGAAAAGAAGTAGCAAAAATGCAGGAATCGTAGCCTCTTTTCCTTCTGGCTCCTTCCAAATACTTACTTTTCACTTAAGTTAGTGCCCTTCATAGATAAAAGCTTCAAGGTCTCTACTATACAATCTTACTTGCCTAGGATTAAATTCCAGTGAACATAATACAATTTTCTTCTGAGGAGACAAGTGTAGGATTACACTACAAAGTTTTCTAAATTCCAATACGATATTTAAATGGTATTGCATTTCTATGTCTCTTTACTGCTACTACAGATACAGTACTCCAATATGTTTTCTTTTACATATGAGTTTTTGTTGTTTCTTATTTCAATTTAAAACAGACTTTTTAAAAAAGTACAACTATACCTGCAAGGTCGTTTGGCATATATACTATACTGTACTTGCTTAAAACATGGGTGTGTGTGTGTGTGTGTGTGTGTGTGTGTGTGTATATATATATATATATATATATTCTTTTTAGTATAACATACAAATAGCCATGGTAATAATAATAAAAAAAACACAGACAAAGCATCATAGCATCCCCCAAAAAAACCATAATAAGGAATACAAAGACACGTTATCCTACAATTTGAAAACTTCCTTCACCTATTTAGAATGGGTTATTCCTGAAATTTTAACGTGTCTTCTGTATAACTATAAAGGTCAATTTCTTTGGTATCCCGCAAAATGATTTCTGTATCATTTCTCCTTCTGTTATGACTATGAACAGTGACACTGCCTTGCCAAATTAATTTTAATGTTTATTCTTCAAAACCTAATATTGCTGTTTCCCCCATTTTCCTGGTTGTTTGGTATATCTGAAGAGGCTGTTGCAAAGACATCATCAAGGCCTTTATCTTTAATTATTTTTCCAATTAACAAAATCCGTTTGCATATTTATGTATTCATCGATAGAACCTTCTGCAGCTGAAATGCCCTCGATACATAAACAGCCAGGTTTCACGACAACAACTGTGTGCGTATGTGTGTGTGGACTGCATATCCAAGGTCTATTAGTCACTCTCTATCCATAATTGAAGTTTATAAACTTTGCTTTTATTTGCCCTGCCATAGATTGCATACGCTTTTGCCCATAAACACAAATATTAACCATAAAGTGTTCGAGGAGCCATTTGAGGAACGCATGGGGAGAAGATGAAAAGAAACAATATGGCACTCTCTCCAGGGAAAGATCAAATGGCTGGTTAGTGAAGTAAATGTAACCTAAATGGGTAGCTCTTTGCCTGAGGGGAAGTTGGGGAATGGGACACCTATGCTGTATTTAACACCTCACAGTTGCACTCTAAAACGTTTCAAACACATTTTTTCCTACTGTTATGAGGTGAAGAAAGCCCAAATTAACAGCTGCCCACTTCAGAATCCTGAAATAAAAATAAAAAAGAGCAGTATCATAATTAATGCAAGTGTTCCAGAACTGCATTTAAGAAACAGGAAGAAAGTGTGAAGCCACTCAACACAACAATGTTCTTTGGTTCCTTTTGTGACAGCCATGAAGTGTGATACATACACTTCAATTAAGCCCCAGAGTGTGCTTGGAGTTTAGCCAGTTTAAACACGTCAGACCTCTTGCTTTGTAATCGTTTTGGACAAATCAGCAGCAGCCTTAAGCCTCCGGCTCTAACAGGGCAGTGGATTTAGGTTGATGGACTGAAAGGTACATGGCTTCAATAAATGCATTTCAACACAAAGAACTATTTGCAAGAGGGAAATATTGTATATCCACTTGGTGAGGAAGTATAGTTGAGGACGCTATAATCCTGACATCTCAGTGCCATGTGCAAATGTCTTTAAAATATCACTTCTCCACTATAAAGTCATCTGAGTTGCTAGAAAGGGACATTCAGTGTGATAAATGTAGTTTGTCTCAAGTTTGTATAAAGGATTTATCTGCAAATAAATAAAGACTTAATATTTGTACAAATTAATATTCAAGATCAGGATCTACAGTAATTGATATTTCTAGTTAGCTCTCCATTTTTTCCACTTGATAAACAGATTGACACTGAATGATTGACTTCATTTTTATACCGCCTTTCTCCCAAAAAGGAACCCAAGACGGCTTATGAGATAACTCCCATATGTAGTTTCTGTTTGCATATGCAAACAAACCTCTTAGGCTGCAGCCCATCCTTATATGAGTTTGAGAAGGTATGAAAAAGACTAGATTAAAAGCAGTCCTCCTTCTCTATTAAGAGCCTACCTACATTTTAAAAAAACTCTGTACTGATTGCTACACAGGTTGCATCAGCACTGCAGGAATAATGCAGTTTGATACTGCTTAAACTGCCATGCTCCAATGCTGTGGAATCCTGGGATTTGTAGCTTGTTGTGGCACCAGAGCTCTCTGCCAAAGAAGGCTAAATATCTTTTAGCCTTTAGCAAACAACAAATCCCAGAATTCCACAGCATTAAGTCATGACAGTTAAAGAGGTGTCAAACCTCATTATTCCTGCAGTGCAGGGAGTGATCAATTGCCTGGCTTTTCCTATTTAGTCTAACTACACCATTATAAATAAGCAAGACTTTCAAATGCTGTCAATTATACTGTATATATTAGTTACAGAGTTCACAAGTATTTGTTATGTAGTGTTTCAGCTGAATGTCAGGAATTTATTACAAAAAGAGATGCACTTATAAACTTAATTTCAATTTTCTGTATATATTTTACACAAGAATAAGTT
This sequence comes from Sceloporus undulatus, assembly GCF_019175285.1. Taxonomy (NCBI): domain Eukaryota; kingdom Metazoa; phylum Chordata; class Lepidosauria; order Squamata; family Phrynosomatidae; genus Sceloporus; species Sceloporus undulatus. The sequence goes on from NC_056522.1 coordinate 205,974,609, forward strand.
CAAGAGAGCACTGCTTTCATACTTCACTAATGCCTGGCCATGAATAGTATGGCAAATTTGCCAGAACAGGATTTTAACAGTGTAATCCTCAGAGCTCCCTCTACTGGTAGTGAGAGGGATCAGTGAAACTGAAACCTCTATTTGCAAGTAGATTTTGTTGCTAATTAATTCCAATATAAAGAGGTAGGTGTATATACAGATGGGGATCAGGTACATTTGAAGAGGTCCTTTTTAGAGAAGAAAGACAGCTGTTTCTTTAACATAATGCCAAACATCAGCCAATTAGATAGGGGGTTGTTGCCATAGTGATGCTGCAGCATTTATCAAAGTCTCCACACTGAATGTGCATCCTCAAGCCTGAGGGAATCAGTCACCATAAGACACATAGACCTTATCCAGACAAGAAGAGGTGATATCCTATTTAATTCTGTAGCTCATATATACGCATGCGTGTACGTGTGAATATGACTACATACAAACACATTTTGTTGTTTTGTGCAAGTCATTTCCGACTTATGGCAACCCTAAGGTGAATATTTCATAGGGTTTTCTTGGCATGTTTCTTCAGAAGAGGGTTGCCATTGCCATCACCATCCTCTGAGGCTGAGAGAGTGACTTTCCCAAAATCATCCAATAGGTTTCTGTACAGACACACATGCACGCGCGCACGCACGCACACCCACACAATGGTCCCTCCACATTCGTTGGGGTTCAGGTGAAGGATCCCTGTGAATATGGAAAAACCACAAATAAAAAAACACTGATCCTTTTACCTGAGAGAACACTTCTCTAGGAATCGCCAGGTCCTCCAGCACAACTCTATGGTCAACATTTGCCAGATGTTGATCATAGAATCATGGACTTACAAATGCCTAGAGAAGTGTTTTCTCTAGGAACCTCTAGGTTCTCCAGCACAACTCTATGGTCAACCTCTGGCAGAATTCTGCTGGAGGACTTAGAAATTCTTAGAACGTATTGATCAAATCTGCAAATTATTCAAATCTGCAAAAGTCAAAGGTGCAAAAGTCAAAGCTGCAAATGTAGAGGGCCAACTGTATATGCATGCAATGGGTCCTTGTTATCCACTGAGGTTTGGTTCCAGGTCCCCCCATGGATACCAAAATCTATGGGTGCTCAAACCCCATTAAATACAATGGCATAGTACAATGGTATCCCTTATATAAAATGGCAAAAACAAGGTTTACTATATGGAATTTATACTTTTTAAATATATATTCATGCCGTGGATGCTTAAATCTGTGGATAAAATAATCTGTGGATAAGGAGGGATGACTGTACACCCAAACACCAGTTAAAGCTGTGAATTGTGGTTGCTGATGGCTTTCAGGTTAGGCAGTGAATCTGTTCGGGAGCTGAAACTCGTCCCCAAAAGAAAGCACCATAGAAAAGAGACAGTAAAAAGTCTATAGTTCCTTGAAAGAACTCTCACAACTAAATTAATATTGGGCTTCCTCTACACACACACACACACACACACACACACACACACACACAGCCTTGCTCTTAGCTAAAGGGAGAGGACAATGAAGAGAGTCTACCTACAGAATGCACATATTCGTTACATTTACAGTAAGGGAGGGATGGATAAGTCTGTTTCACATATGGTCAACATAAGTATGCTGTCTGCTATGTTCTGTGATTTTGTTTTTAAAAAAATCCCACATAAATCCACAGTTTGTATGCATATTTCTCCAAATATGTATTTGGTATGCATTCTCTCCTCAATATACATTTTGTGAATTCCCCCCCCCACACACACACACACATTTTTTGAAACATGCATTTTTCATATGTGTTATTGAGCCAAGAATTGTAATCACTTAATTTGGAACAGTTTGTAATCCAAAGGATGGGTCCATTCAAATGCCTATATGAGTCCCGGAAGACCAACTTAAGTTCACTTACAAAAGCCGACCAAGCAAAATGGTCCATAATCATTCATTCACATTGGCCATTCTCAGATGTACATCCTAAAAATATAGCACATTCAAAGGCCCTCTGAAACCAGTAAGCCTGGGACTCATAATGTTCTGCACAAAGCGTTAAACCACAGAGTGTCTCATAGCACAAAATAAAAAATATTTGCTTAATTCACAAGAACAAAGACACAATAAACTCTAGAGTCTAGAGAATTCTTGATTTTGTAGCTGGGGAATACTATACCATTACAGGTGCCAAGACACATCATGATCACTTTCATGGCAGAACCTCAGAGCCTTATCTATAATGCTAAAAATAAAATAAAATATCTCTTTATCTCATATCAATGTCTTACTCTGTCTTGGAAAGCACTCTGGCTAAATTAATAGCCTCAGTTCAGAATGAGCTTTCAGTACAGGATAATAAGCAGATCTACAAGACTCAATTAGTTTTTGCCATGTGAGAGAGCTGATCTGTCAGGGTCATAGAGTAGACAGGCATGTCAGTTGTAGGGCTTACCACATATCAGTTATACAGAAGAAAAGCGCAAAAATGTAGAAAGTGATAAGGGCCTCTGCAGTAAAAAAGAACATCATAGTTGCAGAAATTCTTCTCTGAATCTAGACAATGTTCCTGCTAATGCAACTCAGGGCTCATCCAGTCTAGCCAGATGTGTCAGCTTGTGGCAGTTTTCATTGCTGCGTTTATTGCTTTTATTTCCAAGATCCAAAAAAACATTTATTTTGTCCCTGTGTGCACTTTCTCTATAATTCCTGTCAGTTAACTACAGCCTCTCCCCCCCTCCCTCGGTCGTAATGCCCTAGTAAAATTCAGCACATTTTGAATGCCAAATCTGTGTGTGCACTGATCGTTTCAGTTCATTTCATTTTGCTTTGGAGCAGTACCTTCTGTGTGGAATGACATGGGCTGTGCATGTTAATCTTTCATGCTTTCACACTCCATTTGAGAATTTCAAGTTTCTTGCCTGCTAAAACCAGTCTTCTCCTTTTTCTTTCCCCTTTTCTCTTTATTTCTCTTTTTCCTCCTGGACTGTTAGTCTATCACTGTAGTGCTAGATTGCCTGAACATTTTAAAAGATGAGTTCTCTTGAGCTAGAACAGTTTTACTTTTTCAAACTTCTTGCTTCCCTGCCTGCGAAAACTAATTCCCCCCTCCTTTTTCTCTTTATTTCTCTTCGTTTATTATTATTTTATATTGTTAATCTACCACCCTGATGCAGAAGGTTTGCAATTTTCTTTTAAAGTGTTTTTCTTATGATAAATTGCTATGGTGCTAAGGCCAATTTTGCCCCTTCCCCCTTTCTCTTAATTTATCTTTTGTACTACTCATCACTACTATAGTGCTACTTTGCCTGCAGAAAAAAATGCACTTGAATTTTTTATTATTTATTTATTTAAAGAAAAACTCCAATTTCCAAATAGGGAGTCTGGAAGCAAAGGAAAAGGAGTCAAATGAGTGGGAAAGCAGAAGAAATTAGAAGAAGGAAAGGTGAATTAATGGATCTTGGACTAGGTGGGGTTTGCAGAGGGGCTTCAGCACCCCTCAAGACTATGCACGAGGGTGTAACCCCACACCACCCTTAAATGATCTGACAAAATTGGACCACCAAGACTCCTATGGAATTCCACAGTAATTATCAATCAAAAGAGTATTAAATAGTAAAGCACTAAGAAATATTAAGACAGCAATTGTCATTGAGCCTTCCTAGGAATAATGAAGGCTGTCTGCAATTTATCCTATATGCACCATATGCACTTACTTGGGAGTAAGCTATATTGAACACGTGGAGGACAATTTGTGTACACATTGTGTTAGTTAGAGTTTTCATATTTCAGGATGCTTAAACAATAATGGATGGGGAAAGTAATTTTCCCTCTCTCTGAAAGTACCTGCAAGTAGGCTCCATTAATGACCTGCCTGCCAAAGTTGAGCCACCTTCACACACATAAACACAACTTAAAAATAAATTCCAGTTTAGATTAAACTCTCCCACCTAGCCTCAGAAACACTACATTCAGCAAGTATCTCAGAAGGATTAGGATGTGAGGACAATGGTAAACTACCCTCAAAAATGAACAGAAAATAATTCACAACCTCACATAGCAAAATAATTATCTGGATGAACCCTATTCTACAAAGAGTATGCTTGTACTGCTCAGAGAAGAACACATTAAAGGTTGTAAAGGAAAGGTGCTGTTGCTGGAATGATGTTCCCCATTCTAGGTTTTGCCCTGGTAACATGTAGGATCATTCTGTTCTTTCCTGATGTCTTCCCATTATGCACTCCTCAGGTTCCCTAACCTGCATTCCTCATCCCTGTCTGCTAGTCGTTGAGCGTTGCCGACTTCTTGTGGAAAAGTTATATTTTATATTTATATTTTACTTGTGCTCCAACAAATGGAAAGGCTCTCAGAGTGGCCTAGGTAACAGTGAAAGAACAACAAAAGATATTCCCTGCCTTTAGATTTATCATCTAAAAAGACACAAACCAGAAGGAAAGGGGAGTGGAATGACTGCATATGATCCTTCATGTTATAAAAGAAAGTGGGGAAAGACCAGTGTCAAGACATTGTTTTGGTCAGCTGCAACATGTTTATTTATTTAAAATATTTAGCCCTGCCCTATAGCCAAGAATTTCAGAGCAGCATACGATAAAACTAATTCAAACAATTTAAAACAATTTAACATTTGAAAGAGTAGAAAACGTAAAAACATATTTGTTGTTGTTTTGTATCTTGCAGTTATTTCTGACTTACAGCAACCCTAAAGTGAACCTATCATGGGTTTTTTTTTTAGGAAGATTTGTTCAGAAGGGGTTTGCCTTTGCCTTCCTCTGAGACTGAGAAAGTGGAATTTGCCTAAGGTCACCCAGTGGTTTTTCATGGCTAAGAGGGGATTGTCTCCAGTTGTAGTCCAACGCTCAAACTACTACATCACATTGGCTCAATAAAACATACTTAGCTACTGAATATAACACTTTAAAACAAGTAAAAATGTAACAAGGTCATTGTGCCCTCATACTGTGAGTGAAAAAGCTATGAGTTGCTATAAAAATGTAATTTCCTCATTCCCTTTGCAAACTAGCCGACTTACTTTGTTAGGGTGATGTTATTGTATTTGACAGTTGTGTTATATAATTTAATCATAACAGAAGTCCCCCCACCTCTCCTTCCAGCACTTTCTCATGCTTTCTAGTAGACCACCTACCTGCTGGTTATTGGATCACTTGCAAATAGTGCTGGACCAAGTTGGTTATTATTTGATGGAAAATGAATACATTGTAATATGTCTGCTATTTCATATCACAGAGACTATTTATCTCCACTACTAGGGTGGGACCAGATATTTGGCCAACTGAGGCAGACTACTTAGAGCAGGGATGGATAACTTGCAAAAGCCGAAGTTTTACAACTCCCCATCAAACTTCAGAGGGAGCACAGAGGTGAGGTGATGGCTTTCACACTGTAAGATTATTAATCTGCTCTGGGATTCAGTCCAAAATTTAAAGAATCTGCCCAAGATGCTGAACCTTATCTCCACAATAGGTTCCATAACTTGGATAGTTCCAGTAAAGTTCAGACTAGAATCTAGAAGGGATTCCCGAACCCACTGATGTGGCTCCCATTAGCCACTACTAGCCATATTCCCATATATTCCAACCCCCACCTCTTTTTAAATGTAGACATGACCCTCACACCCTCAGAAAGCCATTTTGCTATATTTTTGATCCACATCCCTGAACTGTTCATACCCAGGAGAGGCCTTCTTTCACAAATTGAAGTTTTAAAGACAGCAGAATTATTTTGATACATGAAACAGCAAACTCCACAAGTGCCTATGCTCCATGTCAGAAAAAAATGGAATAAAAATAAATTAAATATTCAGCTGTCTGTTTTCCACAATCTTCTGTGTGAAGAGGCCACCTTACTCTGCTTAATGGTAGGACTGGCCTTTGAAGATTCCCATCATCTGAGATTTTCACAGGTACGATTGGTGCCCTTGGGATGTAGGTTTTCTCCCCCACTAGCACCTTTCTCTTCCATATGAGGAACATTTCTGACCCAAGACAACCAAGACATGTTGCCACCTATGATGTTCCCATCTCAGAAATGCAAGTAGATATATCTGAGGAAGTAGGCTGAAGTTTACGAAAGCTCATGCTATCCACTTCTTTCTTTCAGTTAGTCTCAAAGCGGCTACATAATACCTTTGCACAGTAGGATGAGTGATTAATAACATGCTGCTCTTATACAAAATCCCAGTTCTGCTGCCTAAGATGGTCACTTCACCATGCTAATGGTTAAGGATATAACCATAGGAGGGGGTATAAAATGAGGGCATTGCCCCCAATAAGAATTCTGACACCCATAAAATTTTCCTTCAGTCTAGCATTGGGGTAGGTGTAACTTAAAACTTCGGCTGAGCACTTAGAAATACAGTTTGGACATTTAAAACAGGCAGGAGAGGCAAAGTTACCAAGCGAATGTGAACACAGCAGATATAAGAGTTCTTGGCTTAAATTATTTTCAGTCTCTCACTCTCTGCAATGCTAGACATTTGGAGACTGATGGAAAATTTCATTCAAGGAGAATTGTTGGGAGAACACTGCTTTCATTTTACCCACCAACCCTCCCACCCACCCCACTCCTTAGAGTAGCTACAATTTTGAAGCCAATCCTACTCTGAGCCCCACCTCAATCCAGCCAGGCATTCTGGTGTTAGGACTGCCCTGCAGGGGCATTATTAGGAGGGTGTGGGCAGTGCAGACCACACCAGGTAGCACCCTGCTCCCCAAACACCTGCCTTTTGGCAGAAACAGACTGTGGTGTTTACCTGTGTCCTTTAATACACTGGAATTCAACAGAAAAGATGGTGTGAGTGAGGCAAGACTCAGTGGCAGAAGAAAGGAGAGGCTTCGGGGGTGTTAAATTAATTTTTAAAATTATTTTAAAATTTTCTTTAAAAACCACACATCTTACCAAATTTTCACTTTAGCCACATGAAAGTACACTTTATTTTACAAAGTAAATACATTTGGTCTGTGCAAATAATATTGTAACTTAAAGGTATAATTTTATTTGTTTAGATCACAACTATTGCCATAAAATTCAGTGATATACGGGAATTACGATTTATGAGTAGCATTAACACAAATAATAATAATAATGATTCTATACAGTGTGGTATGGGAGGAGGTGACACCATGAGTTACCGCACCAAGTGATGCCAACCCTTGTGATGCCATTGCTACCCTGTATGTATCCTGTATGTACTAATGAAAAAGAGTTGTCACTAAAGAAAAAAGTAGCTATGAAAAGTAGTGAGTTTTTGCAGTGCTGCGTACGAATTACTAGATGCAGACACCTCAGCCAAGGACTACAATTCTTTCTGGGAAGTGCAAAAATTAACCTTAGCACATCTTAGACTGACAAGGGGTTTCTGTAGAGTGACAAGCTTGCTTAGAACATGAACTGACCTTCGTTCTTAACAGCTTGCATAAATACGTTTGGGGAAGAAACATTTGAAAACCAGATTGTTTTTGTTTTACATCCAAGGTGCAAAAGGTGGAATAGGTGGAGGGGCTGAAAAAGCAGGACACATTTCATTAATATTCTTATTTGTTTGTGGGTATCTCTTTCAGCCAGACAGAAGCCTGATCGTATGGAATGCTGATAGAGTTTAAGTGCAGCATCAACAAAATGGCATGGCCGAGAGGCAACTAAGAGGTGAAATAATACATGGCATTGGATCAACGAGTTTTAAAATAGTGCAGCTGCCTTAAAACTAAAATGCCTTTCCCTTCTCTTCCTATAGGAAACTGCCTTATTACATTATGGGTACATCTGCATTGCTGAAATAGTGCAGTTTGACACCACTTTAAGTACTTTTGCTCCATCCTATGGAATCCTGGGATTTGTACTTTTACAAAGTCTTTAGTCTTCTCTGCCAAAGAGTGCTGGTGCCTTGCAAAACTACAAATTCCAGGATTCTGTAGGATGGAGTCATAGCGGATGCAGTGGTATCAAACTGCATTATTACTACATTGTACATGCACCTTCCGGGTGATGTAGTGGTTTGAGTGTTGGAGCATGACTCTGGAGACTGGAGTTCGAATCCTCACTCTGCCATGATACCCACTGGGTGACCCTTGGCAGGTGACACTCTCTCAGCCTCAGAGGATGGTAATGGCAAACCTCCTCTGAAAAAACATGCCAAGAAAACCCTGTGAATGTGCCTTGGGGTTGCCAAAAGTTGGAAATGACTTTAATTCACCACCACCAACAAAGATGCACCCTCAAGATGCCCTGGTCTACCTATCCCCTTATTGTCAACACTGATGGGCAGAAATTCTCCAGGGATTCAGGGTTTTTCCCCCAGCCTTATATGGAGATGCCACAGACTGTATTTGAGACCTTCAACCACTGAGCTACAGCTCCTCCCCAAGTAACATAAATGTTCAGACATCAGAGACATAGTTGTATTAGTCTGGAATATCACTATGCTAAAGGAACTTGTAGCACCTCTGAGATTGTGCGAAAGAAGCTGGTGGCATAAGTTTGATAGACATGGTCTGCTTCTGCATTTGAAAGTGTATGCTACATCTTTCACACAGTTAGTCTCAAAGGTGCTACAAGATCCCTTAGCATACTGATGTTCAGACATGTTCACCCTGAAAATAAAATAGATGGTAGAACAACTGTACAGCCATGGTTATATATTGGACAAAAAACGATTTTTATTCCAGCCAGCAAAATGGGCTTTCCTCAGATAGGCAAGTAAGTAATTATACCAATGATTATACAAATGATTGCAGTGTTTATCTTTTTTCTTCCTGTTTTGCTTTTTAATGCTTTATTTCTCTGTTTGGACAAAATATCTTTTTCAAAGTAGTCCTTCACGTTTTTAAAAAATGCCATTTCCATTTCACTTTCACTAATGCCCGAAGCAGGGAAAAATTAAGTCAACCACTAGCAGTGGAACACTATGTACATTTCATATACACATTTTACCCTTAGTCCAAGACAGAAGTCTTTGTGACACATTATTTATCTTTCTCTGCCATCAAGAGAAAAATGATCCTATCTCCAGCACTATTAGGTCCTCCTACTCAGAGGTATTTATGGGGGGAAATGCTAGCATATTATGTTCACAGTATACAGCTTTTTAAAAAATAGTATTACATGTTACATTTATGTTGAAAAGTGAGTAGTTATTATGTTAAATTTAGTTCTAAATTGGTATTAAAGTTCATGTTACATTACTACATTGAAAGCATACCAGAATGAAGATGGAAAATTTTACTTCCTCTTCCTCAGCTTGACCCTGTTTTGAGCTTGGGAGAAAAGGAAAAGTTTGCATGACTTTTTGTAAACCCCATTCATCATATCCTGAAAGGGGATGAATCAGATTAAAAATAAATGCATTAATACATAAAAGATGAATGAAAGAAGGTTTCTTGGGTAGGAGTAAGAGAGGTAGAAGCAGGATAGCACAACTGAGAGATAAACTGAGCTAAATCATTGTACAATGAATACAACCCCAGCAACAAATAATTGTCTCCCAAGGTCCCAGCCACTCCAGAAAAGATTGCTATAATCACTGAGGAACAACCAGTACCTCTGAAAACAATGACACATCACCCTTACAGAACCCCCCAAAATGTGGGTTAATATGAAGATAACTTCAGCATGGCCAAGGCTGCCTCTGCACTGCAGAAATAATCCAATTTGATACCACTTTAACTGCCATGGCTCAATGTTATGGAATTGTGGGAATTGTAGTTTGTTGTGGTACCAGGGCTCTTTGACTGAGAAGGCGAATTGTCTCACAAAACTACAAATCCCACAATTCCCTAGCATTGAGACAGGGCTGTTAAAGCTGTATCAAACTGGATTATCATTACCGTTCAGTTGCAGCCAGTATGGCATACAAAAGGCTACACCCACATGGCATCAGGGAAAATAAGATGTGGCAAGCAGGAAGAAGTGAAGAGAATTTTTACCTCCTCTCCAAAATGAGATGTTGCAATGAGATGTTGCAAGCAGTAAGCAAAGAGGACTTGTACCTCTTCTCAAAAATGAGATGTTGCAAGCAGGAAGAAGAGAAGAAAATTTTTACACACACACACACAGCCAGTGGCATACAGGGTCTTGATGTCATCCAGTATGCCCTCCCCTCTTTGCCGTGGCCTAGTTCTTTCTCAGGGGAGAATCAGTCCACAGGAAAGAGCTGGGCCAGCTGTGCATGCCTCCAGGCCGTGGCAAGGAGGGGCATGGAGACATGCACAGCTGGCTCAGTTCCTTCCTGCGGCCCAGTTCTCCCGCAGAAAACTGAGCAGCAACAAGGAGGGGCAGGGACATGCCCGTTCAGGCTGGAAGTTCCTGTTCCTTCTGGCCGGAAGCACTTGGGGGTGGAGTAAGGGGACTGTCCGGGTGTCACCCTCCTCTGGGGTGTCACCCAGTGCATTCCGCACCCACCGCACCCCCCCCCCAGTGACACTAGTGCCCCCAGCACCTCCGAGACCTCATGCTGCAGTCATTGTATCACTTTTGTTGTACACCGCTGTGATCGAATTTGGAATTTGGAATAGCGGTATATAAATAAAA
>NC_056522.1:205985186-206070269 GCF_019175285.1 Sceloporus undulatus
GATGATGATGATGATGATGATGATGATGATGATGATGATGATGATGATGATTGGTGCTGTCCAAAAAGAGGGGCAGAAAGGCACAGGGGTGTGGGCAAGATGGTGTAGGGAAAAGTGTGGGGAAAACACCACTCTTCCATCTTTTCTCTTCTCACTTCTCCACTCTTTTCCCTCTATCACACACAAACACACTGAAGACCTTCTCTCATTTTTTTCTATGTAACTCTGTATCAAGAGGCAGTGCACCAAGACGTTCTGCTTCCTTTTCCTCCCTCCCTCCCTGTCTTTTTATTATCTATCACACCTTGCCACCTATGACAGTGGAAAAATTCTGGCAGTGATGGCAGGAGTGATAGCAAAAAAGGAAGCACAAACTATAATGCTATCCTCAACACCTTCCTGAGAGGGAAAATCATGATTTGATGTAACTGTTAACACTTCTTTGGCTTCAATTTCTCACCTTATTAAGTAATTTTGCTTTCTAGGTATATAGTGGAATTCGGTGGCTCTGATGTCAACAGCTGAATCCATTCCAGGATTTAGTCCAAACTTTAAAGGGGCTGTTCAAAGTGCTGAAACTATTTGGGAGGTAGGATCCATTGCTTTGAATAACTCCATTAATTGGGTGGGACATCTGAAAACAAGGGTATAGGCATCTAACAGATTCAAGAGAGTTAAGAACAGCTCAGAATGTTATACAGCCACTATATTTACCATGGCATAATGCTATTAACTGGCATTGAGGGCCCTTACTTATTTTCATTTACTGGGGGGGGGGGGCTCTTAATTTTTTGTTGTTGCTAATTATGTTTTAATGAACAGAGAAGATTCACATACACCAGTATGAATCCATTACCACTAGTTAATTGACTGAGATAGCCCGCATAAGCAAAGGGACACAGGTTGTTCATAGAGATTTTTTAAATGAAATTAAGATGAGGATGACAAAATATACAGTTTAAGATACGTGCATGACCCCAGATTTTATTTAGCCTTATCCTTTGTACAACCCAGTGGATAGTTATGAGTGATCTGTTTGGTGGATTTATTTTCCAAATGAAAACCAAAGTGACCTTTTCATCGGGAGCAATTCCTTAGGGATATGACAACTGAATCTCCATTTTTATAATGTGAATCACTGATGTATCTGTGCTCTTTTTCGTCCTCTCTGAGCATAGTTTTATTTTCTCCCCTAAACATCAGTGTCTTGTTAAAGTGAGATCTGACAAATGATACTTCCTGATTTCCCCCTTTTACAAATGCAAGAGGGAAGCCTTTTGAAAATATATCTCCAAAAATGAATCATATATATCACTGCCATACAGATAATTCAGTATGCATGATAGCCTATTCTCAGAAACAGTTTGACTTTCATTATATGACATTGTAGTATGAATATTCATTTCACAACTAAAATCTAAAGCTCTCAACTTTGCATTTTCCCTTTTCCTTGACATCTATTAAAATACTCAAGAGTGACATATTTAGCTTTGCTCAAGTTCAAAGGGACCTTTTTTAAGTCAGAGGAGGCTCTGTTGAGATTATCTCTTGGAGTCTAGAGAAAACCAGATTGTTATCAGCTGAAGGGCCAGCAAAGAATAAAATTTCAGCAATGGTCCAAAATCTTCAGAAAGAACTCAAGATTTTCATGGTGCTCAATACGTTTTGCATTCTTCTGTGATAATATATTTTTTAGAGAATATATGGTTATTTTTCTGAATTTGGTACATACATTTCAAGATCCCTCCTATACTCAGTGTGGGTTTTATGCCTAAATGTAGTAAACTAGAGGGTTGAGCCTCAGATTTTAAGGAACCATGAAATAACTAAAATTACTAAATTTTAAGTTGTACATATTTGTTTTAAAAATGCATGTTTTGGTGATATTCTGCAGCCTTTTCAGATTGAATATTTACTTACTTACTTACTTACTTACTTACTTATTTTTATAAAATAAATATGAAAGATAGGGACCCAAGGCGGCTCACAAATACAAACATTTTAAAAACACATTACATTAAAAACAATTAAAAACATCAAATAAAAACAATATAAAAATGCACACATTAAAAACTACAATACACACCCTGTATAACAAACACCTTAACACTGGCATACTGCACTATGCCCTAAGACAACAGGCTAATTTACAGAGTGGGGGGCAAGACTCAGTGGGATACACAACTCTGTGTTTCAAAAGAGGAAAAGGGAAAGGAGGCTCACAAGGAAGAGTAGGAAGACTGCCCCCCAACACTGCCTGAGGTAGTTGCCTCAATCTCCCTAATGGTAAGTCCCACCACTCAGGGGTGTAGCTATGAGGGGAGCAAAATAAGGACTTTGGACCTAAATAAAAATACTGCCTTCCCCCCGCCCCACATGCTCATCAAATTTGCAGATGACATCAAACTAGGAGGAGTAGCTAATACCCTAGAGGATAGGATCAAAATTCAAAATGACCTGAATAGACTAGAAAGCTCGGTCAAAGCTAACAAAATGAACTTCAACACAGAGAAATGTAAGGTACTGCACTTAGGGCGGAAAAATGAAATGCACAGATATAGGATGGGGGACACCTGACTGAATGAAACTACATGTGAAAGGGATCTAGGAGTCTAAGTAGACCACAAGTTGAAAATGAGTCAACAGTGCAATGCGGTAGCTAAAAAGGCCAATGTGATTTTAGGCTGCATTAATAGAAGTATAGTGTCTAGATCAAGGGAAGTAATAGTTCCACTCTATTCTGCTCTGGTGAGGCACCACTTGGAATATTGTGTCCAGTTCTCGGCACCACAATTCAAAAAGGACATTGAGAAACTGGAGCATGTCCAAAGGAGGGCGACCAAAATGGTGAAGGGTCTGGAAACCATGTCCTATGAGGAACGACTTAGGGAGCTGGGGATGTTTAGCCTGGAGAAGAGAAGGTTAAGAGGTACTATGATAGCCCTGTTTAAATACTTGAAGGGATATTGTCATATTGAGGAGGGAGCAAGCTTGTTTTCTGCTTCTCCAGAGAACAGGACCCAAAACAATGGATGCAAGCTACAGGAAAGGAGATTCCACCTCAACATTAGGAGGAACTTCCTGACAGTAAGGGCTGTTTGACAGTGGAACACACTCCCTCAGAGAGTAGTGGAGTCTCCCTCCTTAGAGGTCTTTAAACAGAGGCTGGATGGCTATCTGTCAGGGATGCTTTGAGTGAGATTTCCTGCATAGCAGGGGGTTGGACTGGATGGCCTCTGTGGTCTCTTCCAATTCTATGATTCTATTAATGGTCTGGAAACCTATAAGGAACAACTTAGGGAGCGGTGTGTTTAGCCTGGGGAAGAGATGGTTTAGAGGTGATACGATAGCCCTATTTAAGTATTTGAAGGGATGTCATATCAAGGATGGAGCAAGCTTGTTTTCTGCTGCTCCAGAGAATAGGACCCAGAACAATGGATGCAAACTACAGAAAAAGATATTTCAGCTCAACATTAGGAGGAACTTTTCGACAATAAGAGCTTTTTGACAGTGGAATACACTCCCTCGAATTGTGGTGGAGTCTCCTTCTTCAAAGGTCTTTAAACAGAGGATGCATAGCTATCTGCCAGATATGCTTTGATTGAGAATTCCTGCATGGCAGGGGGTTGGACTGGATAGCCCTTGCAGCCTCTTCCAACTCTATGATTCTATGTTTGGTCCACTGCTTTTGGCAAAATGTGCAGTGGATCTTTGGTATCTGCTAGGGTTTTATTCCAGGACTCCCATGGACACCAAAATCTGTGGATGCTCAAGTCCCTTCATATACAATGGCATAGTAAATTGGTGCCACTTATATAAAATGGCAAAATCAAGGTGTGTTTTTTGGCATGAGGGCCCGGGGGGGGGGGGTATTTTCAAGTTGTGAATGGTTGAATCTGTGGATGCAAAATCAGTGGATATGGCAGTGGTGTTCCCCGACCGGGTTACACTCGGTTTGGGGTGTGGGACCTCTGGGGGGCGGGACTTCTGGGGTGGGACTTCTGGTGGACTTCTGAGGCGCACAGGAGCATGTGTAGCCCTAGGAGGAAGCCCTGTGGCCCAGGAAAGCCCAGGGAGCAGCCCCAGGAAGGTCTGGGAAGAAGCCCCGTGGTCCAGAAAAACGCCCAAAGCAGGCCCAAGCAGCTCCCAAGCCAGTGCTGAGCAGCCTCTTGGCAGGCTTAGCACCAGCGGGGTGGTGGACCAACGAAGTGTCACCCCCTCTTCTTGGGTGTCACCTTCCTTCTGGAGTGTCACCCAGTGTAGCCCACCCTCCCGCACCCCCCATGACGCTATTGAGATATGGAGGGCTGACTGTATGTCTACAGTGCTATACAATGCACCCATGTCATACATGGGCGCGCTTTACGCAGCTTTCAGCATACGTTGAAAGCCGCGCAGAGAGAAGGTGCGGTGCATTCCCATAGGGACTAATCAAGGAGGCTATGAGTAAAAACCTGCAGGACCTGAGCAGAGAGGCTGGGGACAGGGAATCTTGGAGATGTCTCATCCATGGGGTTGCCATGAGTTAAAGTCAACTCAAGGGCAGTTAACAACAGCAACCCCAATTGGACTAACATTTGGTTTTAAATACTGTATGTAACTTTGCTACTTGTTTTGTTTCTTTGTTGCTAGGGAATGGTAAGAGTTGTGTACTCTAACTTATTGGGCTACCCTGGAGATCTCGGGATGTTTCTGAGGGAAGAAGGCATAAAACCTGTACAGGTCAAATCTAGCACCTCCTTCCATGTCTGCTGAATTTTCCCCAGACTGTGTGGGGGAAATGTGTAAATTGTAAAGGTGGTGATCGGTGATGGTGATGTAGATATTGTTGTTTTATTGACTAATATTTCACAAAAGCCTAATATAGTAGCTCAGTAAGAATAACTAGGAGACCTCCTACTCTTGTCCCTCCCTCTGAATCTACAACATGAAGCAGGTATCTCACTATGCCTAATAATAACCCTAGCCAATAGGCATGTTCATGTTTTTATGGATCTGTTTGCAAGAATGTCACAATACACATTATATGTAATAGCAATTGCAATTGATAGCAATTTCACTATCAAGAATAGATTTCTTACATATATACAGTAATATGACAATTGAGTGAATTGCTGAACTGAAGGTTGACACCTGGATTGTTCATGTGAGACCTTGTCTGGATTATATTACCTCAGTTATACTACCTGGGCTCTTCATATCTTTCATTATCTTTTCCAACAATTGTCATATATTAAAAGAGTGTGTGAGTGTTGTATGCCTTCAAGTCATTTCCAACTTAGGGCAAACCTAAAGGGACCCTATCATTGGGTTTTCTTGGCAAGATTTGTTCAGAGGAGGGTTACCATTGCCTTTCCCTGCTCAAACCACTATTCCACGCTAGTATGCCTAGTTAATCCAGAGAATGCAAACACACACTCAAAGGGGGTGGGATGGGATGCATCAGAGGGAACAAATGAGGGGGAAAGAGACTACTTCACTTAGTGGGATGAAATAGCAACTCCCTCTTAATGTATGAAGTATAAATCAAAACGCTAAAGCTACGGAGCTCACAATATCTCTCTACTAACTTTCCGCTGAAATCATGATATGGATGTGCATTTTAAAATAATTGTGTTGGTGGTCCTTTCATGTTTTGTGAACAGTTAACAGTTCACTAAGCAAACACACGTGACCATTTAAAAGAAGAAAGGGGACTATTTTTACAGGGGCCATTAAACTTTAAGTACCATCTGGCAGGGAATGATTAGAGGAGATGAAAATTAAGGCAGTCAACACAAATACTTGCTGGATACCTCAGGGAAATGGAGGGGATGGAAGAGGGTGGGCTTGCAGTTCTGTTAAGAGACAGGCCTAGAAGGAAATGGGGAGCACATCCTTTATGGCTCTGTCCCTAATGGTCACATTCAGGGCTAAAGGAGGCGAGAAAGGGGCTAAAGGAAAAACACCTGGGAATAATCAAAACAACAACAAAATCAGATGCTCACCACTGTCATTAAAGTAATAATAAAAAAGGAAAGTTCTAGTGTTACACAAGAGCCAACACTGTCTTTCTTACCCTACCAGTCAGGAAGGAAATGTTTATTGCTGAGGTGTGTTAAATTTGGCAGGTAGTTAATATTCAAATTAAGCTACTATCCTTAGAGGATATGTGTGTGTGTGTGTGTTAATGAAGGGGTCGTCTGTCTTGCATCTTTGTACTGAACAACTTCAGGGAATATAGACTAGACTCACAAGTAACTGAAGTGATGTCACACAACGGTCATTCAAAAAACATGGCTCTTGGTATGGTAATAAGCCACAGTATCAAATAAGCAAGTGGTTTTGATTTTCATGCAAACTTTCAGGCCAAAAGTGGATGTTCCTTTTTACTCTAAATGTGTAGCTGCTGCCAAAAAGAGAAGTTATCTATCTCCTCTCGTATTCTACAATGACTAATGCAATGTACCTCATTTTGTGACATCTTAATGTTCTGCAGGTCTTGCCACCACTCATGACACGAGAAAAGTTTTATTAGACTTTAGGGGGTAAGACTAGATACACACGTGCAGCATTTCTTACAAAACAAAATATTTTGCTTTTCTTGTCCAAACCATGCAATTTCTTTACCTTTCCCCTAAAACCCCAAAGTTGTCATGGGTTTCTCCTAAAATCAAAAACCTCAGTAGAGTAAACCTAATTGACAGGCTTCATGCTCACAATAACATACTCCATTCTACTGGACTGAGGCAGAGCCACAAAAGAGCAACAGCAACAAAAACTATAATCCAAACATTAAATGTGATTACAACAGAGATCATTTCCACACACAACAAAAACAATACCATGCTGTCCAAAGACACAAGACACAATACGCAAACTATAGGTTTTTCACCTTGATTTTAAGAGAACATGTGATTCTCCTGATATTGTTTGACTGCAACTCACATCAGATCTAGTTTGTATTAAAAAAAATTATAGAAGCTGCAGTACAAAAAGCCTCTTTCCATCTTGCGGGAGGTGGGCTGAGAAAGGCAAGAGACATATCTAGTAAACAACAAACAACTATGTGCCCCACACCTGGCTTAAAAGCCAGTGATGACAACACAGTAGTACCAAACACATGAATCTTGCATACACAATGCTTTACTTACTTTACCCATCTAGATGGTGTGCCATCTCCTGAAGGAGTATACTTTCAGTGGGATCGAGCAGCCTGCAGACAGACACAGCCATAGGATCCTGCTTTGGGCTTGCTTCCCAGTCCTCTGTTCAGTTATTATGTTATTCCAACTTATGGTTGGAAGGCTATCACAGGGTTTTATTTGCAATATTTATTCGGGGGGGGGGGTTGCGTCTGCCTTCTTGAAGCTGAGAGAGTATGACATTTACAAGGTCTCTCAGTGGGTTTCATGGTCAAGCAAGGATTTGAACTCTGTCCTTCAGAGTCATGGTCCAGCACTGAGGCCACTAGTAGGGGAGTAAATATTGGGTTTTCAGTGAATGGAGCTGCTTTGGCAGAGAGGGAGAGAGCACTCTACCACCCCACTCACACAAGCTCTTTGGCAGTGGTCCATTATATGTGACCACTAATATTTTAAAGTATGTACAGTATAGTGTGATGTGAATATTTATTTTGCTGCCTCCCCGCAAGGTGTGAGTTTTATCTCACACATGAGTTAAAACAAGATGTTGTTCGTCCCTTCAAGTCATTTCCAACTTATGGTGACCCTAAGGCAAAACTATCACAGGGTTTTCTTGACAATATTTGTAGTCATAGGTCCAAAACAAACTGCATAAATAGTCCCATTTGAGATTGCTTTAACTTCCCTGGCTCAGTGCTAGGGAATCCTGGGAATTGTAGTTTAATGTGGCTCCAGATCTCTCTGACAGAGAAGGCTAAATGTCTCACAAAACGACAGTTCCTAGAATTCCTTAGCACTGAGCCAGGCAGTTAAAGCAGTCTCAGACTGGATTGTTTCTGTAGTGTGTTTTGGACCATAGTCATCACCATCTGTAGAGCCATCTGTGGATACCTGGCCCAAGTAGGTTTACCTATCATGTATATACTAAATTTTAAAATGTGTGTATTATGAAGATTGATCATATACATTAGCAAATGTGATATGACCCCGTTCTGGCTTACTTTCTGTGGCTAGGCAGCTGCAACACATCTCAACCACCAGAGGGAGAAAATATTCCAGTCTACTGAGTTGTCCAGCGCAGCACCTTTTCTTTAACTGCTATCCAGCCAAAGCCTCTTCTCTCATGAAGTGAAACCTCCTGCTATAAACATTTAAGACACAGGCCTCATAAAATACTCATAGAATACTTCAGCTGTGACAGCTCAGTACTGGATTGGACCATTAGAATAATATTAGGAGTGAAGGAAATGCTATAAGTTGGAGACAAATTATTCCACTAGCTAAAATGATGATCTTCCCAGATCTACTCAGATGTAAGTCCATGAGTCATTAGACTTACTTCCAGGTAGGAAGGTACAGGATTGCTGCATCCATTACTAATAAGCCCATTTTTCTTAGCTGAGAAAAGATTCAGGAGGTTTTAGTATCTGGCCACAGATGAGCAGCAAAACCAAAATACCAGAGTAGATGTTGCAGCTGCTTTAGTAATTCTGTAAACAGTCTCGCAGTGGCTTCACTAGCAGGGACCGGTGATGTGGTCCACACCAGGTGACACCCCAGAAGAGGAATGACACCTGATTGCCTTTTTTCCTATGCATGCTCCTTCCACCTGCTGTCCTGCATGTGCTCCTTGCCCCCATCCTGCACACATTCCTCCCCCCATCCTGCACATGCTCTTTCCCCCACTATCCTGTGCGTGCTCCTTCCCCTTGCCATCCTGTGCACACTTCTTTGCTCACCATCCTGCACAAGGCTCCTCCCCACCATGCACTGAGGGAGACCACATGTGCTGCCCCCTGAATCTCTACCCCTGCACCTGTTGACACCATGCATGGGGACGCCACTGCAGTCTCGATGATACTTTGATTCTCATATATCACTGAATGTAATGGCAATAGTTGTGACATAAACAACTAGCAAAATTATTATTTATTAAAATTAAACCTTTAAATTATAATATCATACGCACAATGTAAGTGTAATTTACATGTACATTGTTTCATGTGGTTGAAGTAAATATTTGGTGAGATGTGATGTTTTTAAAGAAATTTTTTAAATAATAAAAATATTTTTAAATTAAAAAATATATTTTTTTTAAAAAAAATTTAAACCGAAGCCTCTCCTTTCTCCTCCCACTGAGCTATGCCCCACTCACACCATCTCTTCAGCATCCTAAAGGGATGCAAGAAAATGCCAAAGCCCATTTCTGTGCAAAGGCAGATGTTTGGGAAGCACTGGTGTCACACACACCCTTACGGTGCCACCCCCCACACCCCTAGTGACACCCTTGAATATGGGTTCAATGATCATAACAGTGATACCATTCTCTGTACATTTCATGGTCTATTCAGAAAATTAAAGTTGTAAGCAAAGATATAATTCATGCCAGTTAAACAAATCAAAATATGTCAGATGTTAGTGTTAATAACAATGAATGAATCTCCCAATATCTAATTCTTAATATTAACATATTAATTTTCAGAACTAAACTAAAATTCCATGCTTTGAATCTGATAATCAGAACTTCCTGATATTAAAACAAAACAAAAACTCTCTGATTAATACCTAGATCAAATATTTTCCCTATATCCTTTTGGCTGTATTCAAGAGAAAAATATTCATAGCCAAATTTATAAAACTGGACAGAGCTTGAAATTTTTACTTTTTTTAACTACAATTCCCACAATCCCCCAGCAGGCATGGCCAATGTCCATGCTGGCTGGGAAATTATAGGAACTATAGTCCAGAAAACTAATATGTCCAAGCTCTAGATCTGGAACCACTACAATTTCATCCTTCCAATTTCAAACCTCATATACTTTCAATGTACCTACTGCAGATTGTGTACGCCAATAAACACAGGCTATGGAGGAAAAGACTTGCCAGACTTTGTACCTGCATTAATATTATTTGATGCATGTGGTGCCAGAGATGCTAGTAAATTATGTCAATTATACATTTTTGGCTATCCTGGCTAGGTATGCTTATCGGAAAGCAATCTTGGATTGTCTTGCTTTCTCCCCAAAGTCTATAAAGCTGTATAGAGCCAATTAAAATCCACCAAGCCATGCAAACTCCAAAGGTTTCTTAAGATGAAGTAGGGATCTGTCAAAATGTTTCAGTATATAAAACTTCTTGCTTCAAGGCTCTGTGACACTTTCCCATGCAATATTCCAAGCATCAACCCAGACTGAAAGAGAGCCCCATTTGACGTTTGTTGCTTTTATGATGCCCACAAGCACTTACAGATGTGATCTCACATAATGAAGCATGTGGCCCTAAGCTGGAATTATTTGCAAACAGCAGGATCTCCTGGCAATAGAAGTGGTGCTTGCTGTGTTATGAAGGCTGCCCCCTCCTCTAAAACCATGTTTGGTTAACACCTATGCCCTGTTACAATTGGCACCGTATATTTTCATTGGGAGTGATGCCAAACAAACAGATGGAAATTAATTGAGCCATGCCAGAAAACAAGAATTTTCATCAAATTTGAACATTAGGAAGATGTTTCCTTCCAAGAATGTAAAAATGGCAAGCAGCATAGAGAACTTTAAAATAAATCTTGGGTTATGAGAGTGTGTCATCCCTTTGAATGTGAAAACTGTATTGCTAGTTGTGATTCAATAGAAGAGCTTAATGATATCACATCAGCGATGGATGAAAAATGGATATGGGTCTCCTGTTAAATTTCTTCCCAGTTGTTTAACAAAAGCTGGTTCTAAGTTAATATTCTAATTGTTTTAATGTTGTATAATAATGGTGACTTACATTTGAGCCTTTCAGAGAATGACCATCTACTGTATTATATTATATTATATTATATATTGAATTTATATTCTAAATCCCAAAATGGGTTTCAAAGAGTCCAAAATAATAATAATCCAGTTTGAGACCACTTTAACTGCCCTGGCTCAGTGCTAGGAATTTAGGGAATTGTAGTTTATTGTGGCACAAGAGCTATCTGACAGGGAAGGCTAAATGTCTCACACAACTACAATTCCCAGAATTCCCTAGCACTGAGCCAGGGCAGTTAAAGTGGTCTCAAACTGGATTATTTCTGCAGTGTGTTTTTTTAAAAAAAGATTAAGCTAAAGCATTAATTTACAAAAGAATTAAATCATATTATTTTTATTAATGTTAATTTACAAACAAATTAAATAATATTATTTTAAAGCATTATTAAAAACAGTTTAAAACACTTACAACATATTTAAGACATCATTTCCAGTAACAGATTTAGAATACAGCACACATCACTTCACACACAAACTACAACTTCATAATTAAAATTCAAAAGCCTCTCTGAATAAAAGGTCTTCACCTGGTGAAGGGAAAAGAGCAGAGAAAGGACCAACCCGGTCTCCCATGGAAGGGAGTTCCACAGCCTCAGAGCCCCCATGGAGAAAGCTTTCTTCCGAGTCCTCACCAAACATGCCTATGAAGGTGGTGGGACAGAGAAAGCCACAAAAATTGTATCATATTGTATATACAGTGCCATATTGCATCATACTGTATTATATTGTGTGATGCATTTCTCCCACATCTCCACCAGAAAGAGCACTTGGCAAATCACATAAAACATCAAAATACACAACAGATTAAAAATAAAATTACAACCATATCAATAAAAAGTGCATCAGCTACTTGGTTGAAAGCTGCCTCCCATTAACCAGCTTAATTGCCAAAGGCATGCCTAAATATAGCGATATACGTATGTACAGATGGATGAGAAAGAGAAAGAGAATGAGAGAGAACATACTGTATAGATTAATGTTTAAGTCTAGAAAGTTTAGTAAAAAAATTGACCAACCAAAGACTGCTGAGTCAGGAGCACATGGCATGAGGCAAAGTTACAGCAAGGTTGCATCATGCTATGTGGCACTGAATAATGACTCAGAACCACCCTACTATATATAAGTAGAGCAAGAGACTGGTCAGTGTGGGTTAGTTTGGTTAGTTGTGTTAGTCTGGAGTAGTTGATTGGAAATTGTTGGAGAGTTGGTGTGTGTATACTGTAAGTTGTATTATATTGTACACAATACAACTGAAGATAAAACCTCCAGAACTTTTAATAAATCAACTATGTCTGAGCCATCTCTTGTGTGTGAAAAGTGGTCAGAGCATTGCCAGTAGCAATAGCTGGGTATATATATTGCTTTTTTTGGTTTTTCTGCATTCCACTGCTACATTATTGTTTGGCTGCATTTGGGAGATTTGTCTCCAGACTGTGCTGGTAGTTGGCTTTTCCCGTCACCAATAATCATTCCCTTCTCTGAGTAGAGTGGTAAAAGGTGAGTGCTTAGTCCATCCCAGAAGCATCTATTACGTAACTTCACATATATCTAGCTACTTAGCAGAAGCACTAAGATTGTATATTCCTGCATGTATGATTGCCTAAAGAAAAATGTCTTTAAGTGGTGACAGGACACAGATGAAGATGACCTTAGGCATGGAGTTCCAATATGGGGCACAACTAAAGGCCAGTTTCTTCCATTTCCCTATCCTTATAAAATGAAGGCCTACAGAATGCATGCCAAAACATACCCTCCAACATTGCACAAGTGAAAACTGTGACACATGTGGCCAAGCAATGTCACAGGGTAGCCAGAGTAAGAATAATTCCAAATGGGAGCACACAGGTTAGATGAGGCTGCAGCAACTTGGTTTTGCCTGAGCCTGGTGGGAATGGTAAAATTCCACCCTCCTTTCCTCTCCCAGCTACTGAATTAAGTGAGTGCTATTTTTGCACTTTGAACTGAGTTTGCAGCAACTGAAGTAAACTGAGGACAAAGGGGGGAAAGTGAGAGAAGGAGAGAAACTTTAAAAGCATCTGAAAAGGTAAATTAATGGGATAATTAATTGCGACTGTCCCTTCCAAATCAAGACAATTGGCATGTATGCAACAATGCACCTGTTAACAATGCATTCCATCTGACAATGCATTCTGTTTGCAGCACTTCAGTATATTATCAACTTATAAATAAGAATGTTTATTTCATTGTTTTTTTTTAATTATTAGATTTTAATCTCACCCTTCCTTTAAAAAAAGCATTATTTCTTCATGTTGGGGATTAGGCTGGGCAGCATTGGACCCACTAAGAGCTGTATTGCCACTCCAAAGATTGGTTGCTGCTACATATTCCCACTGTGTTAGTAGTACAGTAATAGTGTTCTCTACAGTGAATGAAAATGCTAGTGTGCCTTCCAATATTATAGTGCACCTGTAGACTGGCAGGGCAGAGCATTTCCCTGCTTTCTAGGAGGGAAAAGATGGAAGAACTGTTTTTATTCCCAGAAGTGTTGAATTTTGATGCACACTTACACTAGCAGCTGGAGTTGAACTTGTCCAGTCCAGGCCCCACAAACTGGCAATCCTCTCTCTTTTTATTGTGATAATCTTCCAGTGAGGCAGGTTTCACTGAGTGTTACTGAGTGACAGAACAAAAATTTAAGGCCACATCTCCCCAGATCAAAAACACCTCAGAAATACTGTGCTAGACAATCTGTTCTTGTTTTTTCCCCCATTGTTCCAGGGACAGGCACCATATTGATATCTGATGACTAGGATTTTTTCCCTTTCCTGAAACTTACTGCAGACCAGCAGTCAATAGCTTGCAGACCAGCACTGACCCGTGCACCACCAGTTTGGTAACACTGCTGTACACAATTGCAACGCTTTGTTACAGTGTTGACTGTTCTAGTCCTGTGAGCCTTAAGGTCTGAACCAAAGTGCCTCCAATTTGTCTGCCTTCACCCATTCCATTGCATCGTGTCTGAAAAGGCTATGTCTATAGAACCTGGATAAGGGAGCTGTGTGATAACAAGGCTGATCTGTCCTGGACTAACTTTAGCTGGTTCATGAAGCAGCAAATGGTGATTTGACTTAGCTATGCAAGTAGTGAAAATAAGTATTCACAGTAGTGTCTTCAGGAACTTTCCATTTTTGTTTGCTACAGAGTGCATAAGTAGGGTTGCCATAACCCGGCGGCCCCTCCCGGTCCCGGTCCAGTTTGGGCCCCCACCCGTGCCTTATTCCCGGTTTGGGGGCCCACTCCAGCCATTGCCGCTGCTGCTAATGCGGCTGCTGCGGCGCCAACCCACTTCCTCCTCCGGCTCCGCCTTCCTCCTCTTCCTCGGCGGCAGAAGCGCCGCCGCCGCCGCCGCACCCCCACTATGAGGGCTTGCGTGCTGCCCAGGCCTCAGCAGGGGCCAGTGGCAGAGCACACGCCTGCCTGGTTCCCTCCGCACGCATGCCTGCCCCGGTTCCCTCCACGCGTGCCTGCCTGCCCCACTTCCATCTGTGCGTGCGCCTGCCCCAGTTCCCTCCGCGCACACGCGCCTGCCATCATAAGGAGGAGGAGGGGGGAGAGGAGGAGGAGGAAGGAGCCGGAGGAAGGGTGCATGAAGGCCAGGGCAGAATTGGGCCAGAGGAGGAGAAGGAGAAGGAGGAAAGCTGAGTCAGTGGCCATTAGGTCTGCCTTGGTATTTTGGGGTTTTTAAATTATATTTAAAAATATAAAATACTTATTTTATTTAATTTTTTAATGTTTAATTATTGCTTTTTATTTTTTATTTTATTAATTGTTATTATTGCTTGTTTTTATTTTATTTTATTAATTGTTATTATTGCTTGTTTTTGTTTTATTTTATTAATTTTTATTATTCCTTTTTATTTTTTATTTTATTAATTTTTATTATTGCTTGTTTTTATTTTATTTTATTAATTGTTATTATTGCTTGTTTTTATTTTATATCATTAATTTTATTATTGCTTGTTTTTGTTTTATTTTATTAATTTTATTGCTTTTTTATTTTATTTTATTAATTTTTATTATTGCTTGTTTTTGTTTTATTTTATTAATTTTTATTATTGCTTGTTTTTATTACATTAATTTTTATTATTGCTTGTTTTTGTTTTATTTTATTAATTTTTATTATTACTTGTTTTGTATTTTATTACATTAATTTTTATTATTGCTTGTTTTTGTTTTATTTTATTAATCTTTATTATTGCTTGTTTTTATTTTATTTTATTAATTTTTATTATTGCTTGTTTTTGTTTTATTTTATTAATTTTTATTATTGCTTGTTTTTTATTTTATTACATTAATTTTTATTATCAAATATATACACCCCTGCCTTGTTTTTTATTTATTTTTTCATTATTTTTAATTATTAAATATATGCAAGTGCATTTTTTGTGTATTTATGGTGCTTTGAATGCTAACAAGTCTGCCTTTCTTGGCCAATTATAGTGGTGGTGGTGGTGGTGATGATGATGATGGTGATGGTGATATTGATATCAACAAGCCTCTGAGGCACGGCCAATGTAACTTGCTGTGATTTTTACAAACTCATGCGCAGTGAAGAAAAACCACAGTCCCTTGCCCAAGTACACACTTCTGAGAAGTAAAGTTGAACCCGAGGGCAAGTACATTTCTGCCATCTGTCTAAGAATAATGCCAAAATGTCCTCTATTTTGATCATGCCTAAAAACATGCATTTATATTAACATTTCTTAAAAAAAACCTCAATTTTTTGCGCATCCTCCATTTTTATAAAAATGTGTCCTACATTTGAAAATGTTGCCCTACCTTTGTCCCAGTTTGGAGGTCCTCACTTATGGTAACCCTATGCATAAGGCCTGTCTGAACTTAATAAACATGTTTTACTTGCTCTCAGGCTGCATAGCCTGCGGTGGGTTTGCAGCAAACAGGATGATTTGGCTTAGCTATGCAAATACTGAAGATAAGCACACACAGTTATGTCTTCTGGAATTCTCCATTTTTGTTTGCTATAAAGTATGTAAGGTCTGTGTGGACTTCATAAACTTGTCTTAAACTTGCTCTCAAGCTGTTTAGCCAGAGGAGGGTTTGACCCTTTCGATCAAAAGACTCTGTGTGTGTGTGTGTGTGTGTGTGTGTGTGTGTGTGTGATTCTTTGCTGACTAGATTCAGAGTTTCCTTGCAACTCCGGTGCATGATATTAGAATTCCAGTAGCAGCCAATGGACTGTGACACTGGAGTCCAGGGTTTGAATCCCAGCTCGACCACAGAAACCTACTGGCTGACCTTGGGCAAGTCACGCTCTCTCAGCTTCATAAGATGGCAACAACAACCCCCATCTCAAGATAACCTCATGATAGATTCGCCTTAGGGTCACCATGGTGGGTTACAGACTGCCCATTTGGGGCGAGCTGTACCCGCCCCTTTCCCAGGAGTATCGGGGTCTCAGTGGCCAGAACGGCAGCCGCTGAGGCCCCGATCCGCCGCTTTCCGGGCTGCGGGGAAGCGGCCTTTTGCCGCTTACCCACAGCCTGGAAAGGGGTGTCCCTGGGGCTTCAAGCGCCAAGGACACCCCGCGGCGGGGAGGATGAGAAAGGGGCCGCTTGGCCCCTTTCTCCTTTGGTCCGCTGAGCGCAGCCGTCTGAAGGCTGTGCCCAGCAGACCAAACCAGGAAGGAGCTCCGAAACGGAGCTCCTTCCTGCTCCGCAGAAAGGGCGCATTATGCGCCCTGGCGTGGAGCGAGGACGTCACGTCCGCGCTGCCCCGTATAGAGGCAGCGCGGTCGTGACGTCCTCATGGCGGCGGCAGTGTGGAACGGCTGCCGCCATTTTGTGCGTGCAGAGCACGCAGTAGGGTTAGGGTGTGTGTGGAAGCACCGCCTCTTTCTAACCCTAGTGCGCGCTCCGCATGCACAAAACGGCCCGTTTGTAACGGGCCCATAAGTCAGAAATGACTTAAAGGCACACAACAACAAACAAAGCAGCTGATAGTCTCATCCCATGGAGTCTGGGAATTTGTAGTTTGGTGAAGCCCTACAGGAGGTTTGTCTCAGAAATCTAAATAGTTCCTCCCCTAACTACAAACCCCAGGATGCCAGTCTATATGAAGCTACTGGGAGAAATCATCCGTAGATATGGAGCGGGGTGTTATCAGTATGCTGATGACACCCAAATATACTTCTCCATGTCTCGGTCATCAGCAATGACGACAGATGGCATTTCTCCTCTCAGTCAATGTCTTGCAGCAGTAATGGACTGGATGAGGGAAAACAAGCTCAAGCTGAATCCAAACAAAATGGAAGTACTTATGGTAGGGGGCCCCAAACCAGGTATCGGGCCACAACCTCCAGTCCTAGAGGGGTTCACGCTCCCCTCAAGGGACTGTGTTCACAGCTTAGGGGTGCTTCTTGACTCGTTGCTTCAGATGAGAAATCAGGTGATTGCAACGGTCAATAGTCCCTGTTATCAGCTCCGGCTGATATGTCAGCTGCGCCCTTTACTGGAACGGGATGACCTCAAAACTGTAGTACATGCGCTGGTAACTTCAAGACTTGATTTTTGCAATGCGCTCTACATGGGGCTACCCTTGTGTCTAGTCCGGAAACTTCAACTGGTGCAGAATATGGCAGCCAGATTGATTATAGGAACAACTAGGAGTGACCATATTACACCTATATTGAAATCACTCCACTGGCCACCTATTCGGTTCCGGGCACAGTACAAGGTGTTGGTCATTACCTTTAAAGCCCTCCATGGCTTGGGCCCAACCTAGTTAAGGGATCGCCTCCTTCCGCCCCACACCCTCAGATCCTCTGGGAGGAATTTGTTGCAGTCCACAAAGACCAGATTGACGGCGACCTCCCAGAGGACCTCCCAGAGGACTTTTTCCGTGATCACTCCCACTTTATGGAATGGCCTGCCAGACGAGATCCATCAAATTGCTAACCTTGAGAGCTTCAAGAAAGCTGTCAAGACGGATCTCTTCCGGCAGGCCTTCCCGGAATAGATCCCGGCCATGTAACGCTCCCCTCACAGTCATATACAAGCGAAGACTCTGCCCACTGTTATTTTGTTATTGTAGTATTGTTTTTAGATTTTTATCGTCTGGGATGGAATTGTTTAATCCTATTTTTTAAGGGGGGAATTGTATATATTGTATTTTTTTAAAGGTTGTACGCCGTTTTGATTGTGGAAACAAAAAGAGGGATATAAATTAAAGTTTTATTTATTTTATTTAAATGTTGTCATGGCAGTTGAAGTGTAATGATTGTGTAGTATGAAAGGGCCTTCGAAAAGGCAATTTCACCTGTTAGAGGTTCAGAAAAAGGTCACTCTGGAGAGACCAAGGGCTGGAACAAGATTTAAAAGGACATGTAAGAAACAGAAAAGGGGAGAAATCACCATATAGGAATGTGTAAAAATAGCTAGCATATGTAGAGGGAAAGTCAGAGAAGCAAAATCACAAAATCAGCTCAGGCTTGTTAGACAGGTTAAGAACAATAAAAAGGGCTTTGGGGAGTATGTCCATAGCACAAGGAAGAAGAAGGAAACAGTGGTGCCATTGTGTGGGAAAAAACGGTGAAATGCTAACAGAGAAAACGCTCAAAGGTTTTCATGGCCGACATCCATAGCTTTGTGTGGGTTTTTCACGCTATGTGGCTGTGTTCTAGAAGAATTTATTCCTGATGTTTCGCCTGCATCTGTGCAGAAAAAGTTCTCTGAAGATGCCAGCCACAAATGCAGGTGAAACATCAGGGATACATTCTTCTAGAACAGGGGTAGGCAACCTGCGGCCCAGCGAGGCCTTGGGACCGGCCCCAGCCCAGTCCTGCCGCCAATTGCCGCCGGGGCCTTTGAGGGGCAATTGTCTATAGAAGCCTCAGAAACATGCATTTATATTAACATTTTTTAAAAAAAATCAAATTTTTTCACATGTCCTCCATTTTTTTTAAAAAAAAAGTGTCTTCCATTTGAAAATTTTGTCCTACATTTGTCCTGGTTTATTTATATATTTAATTTTTAAAAAAAATTATTGAATTATTTATTTTTTGCCTTTGGCCGCCGCAGTGTCTTAGGGACCGCCACTCGGCCCCCAGCTCAAAAAGGTTGCCTACCCCTGTTCTAGAACATGGCCACATAGCCCGAAAACCCCCAAAAAACAAAAGGCAGAACTATTCAACACTTTCTTTGCCTAGTCTGCTCACAAAGGAGTTTATCACATGGGAGGAATTTCTCTTAATTTCGAATGAAAAGAAAGTGGGGCCAGAACGCATTCACGTGCATTCGCTAGTTCAGTGAATTTACATGAATTCGAATTGCGTTCGAACTGACTTCCCATTGCCCCAAAATAGCTTGCCATTGCCTGAAATTGCATGTGATCACCTCTCACACAATAACGTGAAACCCCATGATTGCGTTCAGACTGACTTTCCATTGCCCAAAATTGTGTGTGGTAGTCTATCACACAGTAATTTAAACCCCATGATTGCGTTCGGATTGCCATTGGATTATACTTCCAATTTCCATTGTCTGATAACGTCCAAAAAGAAAAAGGTGATCAGCCTGAAGAAAATGGAGCAGAAGACACAATAGGGGAAATGCAGCACAAAATAAGTAAAGAGGTAGTATAGGAATACAGAAATAGTACAGGCTAATCTAAATGAATGTAAGTCTGGAACCAGATGAACTACATCCAAGGGTATTAAAAGAATTGGCAAAAGTAATATCGGAGCCATTGACAATAATCTTTGAGAATTCCTGGAGAACAAGAGAAGTTCCAGCAGACTGGAGGAGGGCAAATGTTGTCCCCATCTTCACAAAGGGAAAAAAGAGGACCCAAATGATTACCGCCTGGTTAGCTTGACATTAATACCAGGAAAAATTAGTAGGGCAGATCATTAAACAGATAGTCTGTTCTAAGCACTTGGAAGGGAATGACATAATCACAAAAAGTCAACATGGGTTTCTCAAAAACAAGTCATGCCAGACTAATCTACTCTTTTTAAAAATCTACTTATTAAAAAAGTAAAATAAAATTACCAGCTAGGTAAAAGAAGGGAATGTTATGGGGTGTAGCATACCTTGATTTCAATAAAGCCTTTTACAGTGTGCCCTTGGCTTATGCGGGGGATCCGTTCCGGACCACCCCGCATAAGCCAAATACCGTGCATGCTCAAGCCCCATCCAAGTGAATGGGGCTTGTGCATGTGGTGGCGCGGCGGTGCACACCCCAGGCACGCACCCCATTCATCCGAATGGGACGCACCGTTCCTGCGCAGCTTTCTACATATGCTCAAAGCCGCGTATAACGCAGGCACACTGTACAAGGTCCCCCATGATATTCTGGCAAACAAGCTAGCAAAATGTGGGCTAGACAATGCAACTGTTAGGTGGATTTGCAATTGGTTTACCGGCCAAACCTAAAGGATAGTCAGCAATGGCTCCTCTTCATCTTGGAGAGAAGTGACCAATAGCGTGCCACAGGTTCTGTCCTGGCCCCAGTGCTATTGAACATCTTTATCAATGAGTTGGACAAAGGAATAGAGGGCACAGGATGACCTTGCGCAAATCACACTCTCTCAGCCCCAGGGGAAGCCAGTGGCAAACCCCCTCTGAAAACAATCTTGCCAAGAAAACCCCATGATAGCTTTGCCTTTGGGTTGCCATAAGTTGGAAATGACTTGAGGGTACAACAGCCAGCAACTATAGACAGACAGACAGACAGACAGACAGACAGACATAAAATGGGTGACCTTGGGCAAGTTACACTCTCTCAGCCTCAGAGGAAGGCAGTGACAAACCCACTCTGAACACAGTCTTGCCAAGAAAACCCCACAATAGCGTCACCGTTGGGTTGCCATAAGTTGGAACAACTTGAGGGCACAACACACAACAAATATAGATTAGATAGACAAACAGGTAAAATAGATAGGATAAATAGATAAGACAGATGGATAAAATAGGAAAGATAGATAGGACAAACAGACAGACACGGTGTGACATTGGTCAAGTCACACTCTCTCAGCCTCAGGGGAAGGCAGTAGCAAACCGGACGTACTAAAAAAATGACAGCACTTGCCCATAGGGAAACCATACTTGCCCACAGGGAAAAATTGGGAATTACTTGCCCATAGAGAATAACTGTGGAATACTTGCCTATAGGAAATCATTGGGGAATACTTGTCCATAGAGAATAATTGGAGAGTACTTGTCTATAGAGAATAATTGGAGAGTACTTGTCCATAGGAAATCATTGGGGAATACATGCCCATAGGGAATCATTGGGGAATACTTGCCCATAGGGAATCATTAGGGAATACTTGCCTATAGGAAATCATTGGGGAATACGTGTCCATAGGGAATCATTAGGGAATCCGTGCTCATAGGGAATCATTGGGAAATACTTGTCCATAGGAAATCATTGGGGAACACTTGCCCATAGGGAATCATTGGGAAATACTTGCCCATAGGGAATCATTGGGGAATACTTGCCTATAGGGAATCATTGGGGAATACGTGTCCATAGGGATCATTGGGCTGAATACGTGTCCAAGAGAAGCATATGGGAAAATTAACTACGTGCCCATGAGGGAATCATTAGGGGAAACTGCCCATAGAGCACATGTGGGAATAAATACCTCTAGGAATATTGGAATACTTGCTACTATTAGGGAATCATGGGGAACACTTGCCCATCTAGAGAATCATTGGGAAATGACTGCCCTAGGGAATCATTGGGGGGGAAATACTGGCTCATAGGGAATCATTGGGAACCTACTTGCCCATAGGGAGCATGGGGGAGACAGTTACCGAGGAATCATAGGGACTCATGCCCAATAGGGACTCATGCTGGGACAGAAACGACTTTGCCCATAGGAAAAATCATTGGGGACACGCGTTGCCCATAGGGCATTCATTGGGAAATACTTGCCCATAGGGAATATTGGGGACATACTGCCTCTGGGAGGCATCATTGGGGCTACGTGTCCATTAGGGACAATCATTAGGGAATACATGCCATAGGGAATCATTGGGCAAATCCTTGCCCATAGGAAATCATGGGGACCGGCTTTTTCCCTAAGGGAATGCAATTGGGAAGATTTACTCATGCCCATAGGCGAATCATTGTCAGGGAATCCACTTGCCGTCATAGGGATCATTGGGGAATACATGCCCATAGGGAGATCCTTAGGGACTTGCCCATAGGGAAGCATTGGGAATCCATGCCATACTTGCCCATAGGGACGCAATTGGGGAACACATGCCATAGGAGAGCAATGGGGAAATACTTGCCCATGGAGATCATTGGGGAATCATGCCCATAGGGAATACATGGGGGAATACATGCCCATAGGGAAGCATTGGGGAACACTTCCCATAGGGAGCATGGGGAAACTGCCCATAGGGAGCATTGGGAATACATGCCCATAGGGAATCATTAGGGAACACTTGCCCATCGAAGGGAAGACATTGGGGAATACTTTGCCCATAGGGAAGCCTGGGGACACATGCCATAGGGACGCATTGGGAATACATGCCATAGGGAAGCATTGGGGACATACTGCCATAGGGATCATTGGGAACACTTGCCCATAGGAAGCATTGGGGAATAATGCCCACAGGGAAGCATGGGGAACACTTGCCCATAGGGAAGCATTGGGGAACACTTGCTCCTAGGGAACATTGGGAACACTGACCCATAGGGAAGCATTGGGGAATACTTGCCCATGGAAACTTGGGGATATTGCAAGAGGCATTAGGTATACTGCCTATAGGAAACATTGGGGACTACGTTGTCCATAGGAATCATTAGGAATCCGTGCCCATGGGAATCATTGGAAATACTTGCCATAGGGACTCACGTGGGGGATACTTGCCTATGAGGGACTCATTGGGGAATACGTGTCCATAGGGACCATTAGGGAACACTTGCCATAGAATCATGAGGACACACTGCCCATAGAGAATCTTGGGGAATACATACCTCTAGGAATCATTGGGGATACTTGCTATAGGATCATTGGGGAACCTTGCCATAGAGAATCATTCGGGGAAAACTTGCCCATAGGGAATCATTGGGGAATCTTGCCTATAGGGAATCATTGGGAAAATACTTGCCCCCCCCCACCTAGGGAATCATTAGGGAATACTTGCCCCAAGAGGATCATTGGGAAATACTTGGCCCATAGGAATCATTGGGGAACGCTTGCTCCATAGGGACATTGGGAAATACTTGCCCATAGGGAATCATTGGGGAATACGTGTCCATAAGGGAACACTTAGGGAACACTTGCCCATAGACGAATCATTAGGGAACACTTGCCTATAGGAATCATTGGGGGGAATACGTTGTCTCATAGGGACATCATAGGGAGATACATGCCCATAGGGAATCATTGTGGGAAATACTTGCCCATAGGAAATCATTGGGGAACCGTTGGCCTATAGGGAATCATTGGAAATAATTGCCCATAGGGAATCATTAGGAATACTTGCCCATGGGAATCATTGGGAAATACTTGCCCATAGGATCATTGGGGAACGCTTGCCCCATAGGGAATCATTGGGAAATACTTGCCCATAGGGAATCATTGGGGAATACGTGTCCATAGGGAACCATTAGGGAACACTTGCCCATAGAGAAATCATTAGGGAACCTTGGCACTATAGGGAATCTTGGGAATACGTGTCCATAGAGGAATCATTAGGGAATACATGCCCATAGGGAATCATTGGGAAAATAGGCCCATAGGAAACATTGGGGAACGCTTGCCCCATAGGGATCATTGGGAAAAAATACTTGCCCATAGGGAATCATGGGGAATACTTGCTATAGGGATCATTGGGGAATAACTGCCCAGGGCATCATAGGGAATACTTGCCCATAGGAAGCTGGAATCATGCCCAAGGACCATGGGAACATTGCCCATAGGGAAGCATTGGGAATACTTGCCCATAGGGAACCATTGGGGAAACACTTGCCCATGAGGGAAGCATTGGGGAATACTTGCCCATAGGGAATAATTGGAGAAGTCTTGTCTATATGAGAATATTGGAGAGTATTGTCCATAGGAAATCCATTGGGGATACATGCCCATAGGGAAATCATTGGGGAATACTTGCCCATAGGGAATCATTATGGAATACTTGCCTATACGAAATCATTGGGATACGTGTCCATGAGGAATCATTAGGGAATCCTTTGCCCATAGGATCATTGGGAAATACTTGCCCATCAGGGAATCATTGGGGAATACTTGCCTATAGGGAATCATTGGGGAATACGGTGTCCATAGGGAACCATGTAGGGAAACTTGCCCATAGAGAATCATGGGGAACACTTTGCCCATAAGAGAATTCATTGGGAAACAACCTCTCCTAGAGAATCATTGGGAATACCTGTGCCTAGGAATCATTGGGGAACACTTGCCTCTAGGAACATTGGGGAACATACTCATTGCCCAGAGGGAATCATAGGGAATCTCCATAGGGACTCATTGGGAAATACTTGCCCATAGGGAATCATTGGGAATACTCTTGCCCATAGGATCATTGGGAAATACTTGCCCATTAGGGAAATCACCTTGCCCGGGAATCTTGGTAAAACGCCATAGGGGAATAATTGGGGAATAACGTTGCTAGGGAATCATGGGAATACTGCCATAGGGAATCATTGGGAATACACTTGCCCCAATAGGAATCATTGGGGAACCTTGCCCATAGGGAAATCATTGGGAAAATACCTTGCCCATAGGGAATCATTGGGGAAATATTATGCCCATAGGGATCATTGGGGAATACTTGCCCATAGGGATCATTGTGGACATCCATAGACATTAGGGAATACTTGCCCATAGGGAAGCATTGGGGATACACCCCATAGGGAATCATTAGGGAACACTTGCCACTAGGGAAGCTTGGTGAATACTTGCCCATAGGGAGCATTGGGGGGAACACTTGCCATAGGGAGCATTGGGAAGACTTGCCCATAGGGAATCACTTGGGGAATACTCCCATAGAACAGGGGAATACTGCCCATAGGGAACATTGGGGAAACATGCCCATAGGGACATTGGGGAAATACTGCCCATAGGGAAGCATTGGGGAATACTTGGCCCATAGGGAAATCATTAGGGAAACACTTGCCCATAGGGAAGCATTGGGGAATACTTGCCCATAGGGGAAGCAGGGGGACACGGCCATATGAGCATGGGATACATGCCATGGGAAGCGGGGGAACCCATGCCATGGGGACACTGCCCATAGGGAAGCCATTGGGGAATACATGGGATCCATAGGGAAGCATTGGGGAACACTGCCCATAGGAAGCATTGGGGAACACTTGCCAATTGGGAAGCATTGAGTGGGAAGATACTTGCCCATAGGGAAGCATTTGGGGAAATACTGCCCATAGGGAAGCATTGGGGAAAACATGGCCCATAGGGAAGCATTGGGGAACACTTGCCCATAGGGAAGGCATCTGGGGAACCTTGCCCATAGGAAGCATGTGGGGAATACTGCCCATAGGGAGCATTGGGGAATGACATGCCCTAGGAAGACTTGGGGAATACTTGCTATGGGCAAGCAATTTCCAATGATCCTCTGTGGCAGTATGGTTTCTCTATGGGCAAGCCCGTCGTTTCTTTGAGGAGGCCTCGTGGCCAAAACTCCCTCCTGACTATCTCTGCCAAGAAACCCCATGACAGGGGTCGCCATATAAAAATCGGAATGACCTTGAAAGCATGAAACTCCAAGTGACCTTGGCTTGACGCATCTCTCCCGCCGTTTCCAATAGCCCTCCTCCTCCTCCCCAACATCCGGGCACTCGGGAGGGGGCTACTGAAGCGCCGCCTCTGCGCCTGCGCGAGTGGCCTGCCGTCCCTTCGACCTCTACCGCTGCACCAGCCCAGACGGAGAAGCCGCCGTTGCAGGGTAAGTGCTAGGCCGGGCCGGCATCCGCCTCCATCGGGCCCCAGTCCTCCTCCGGGCGGCCTCTGACCGGGGGCGCCGCTTGCCGGGACCCTAACGCTCCCTTTCCCCTTTTCATTGCCGCCAGCCAGAAGGCCCAGAGCCCCTCCGGCCCCAGACGCCGCCTCCGCCGCCATCAGCAGCAGCTAAAGCAGCCTCCGCCGCCGCCATGTTCGCCTGTGCCAAGCTGGCCGCTGGCTCCCCTGCGTTGGTGAGTTCCATGCTCAAAATGGAGGACCCTTTGGGAGGGGAGGAGGAAATGGAGGACGCCTGGTCACCTCCCTTTGCTTTCTATGCCCCCTCTCCGTCTCTTCCCTGCATTGCCTTTCCTAGCAGCCATCTCTTCCTCCTCTTTGCGTCTTTATTTGGGAGCAGTGGTTTGAGTGTTGGGTTATGACCCTGGAGACCTGGGTTCGAATTCAGTCATGGAAAGCCACTGGGTGACCTTGGGCAAGTCACACTCTCTCAGCCTCAGAGGCAACGAAGAAGCTTGCCAGGAAATAGGGTCACCATGGCTCCAAAACACACCGCAGAAATGATCCAGTTTGAGACTGCTTTAACTCTCCTGCCATATTACTAGGGGATCCTGGGAGCTGTAGTTTATTGTGGCACCAGAGCTCGCTCTCTCTGACAGAGAAGGCTCATTGTCACCCAAAACTACAGTTCCCAGAATTCCCTAGCATTGAGCCAGGGCAGTTAAAGCGGTCTCAAACTGGGTCATTTCTGCAGTGTGTTTTGGAGGCACGAGTCAGGAATGATCCGAAGGCACACAGCAACTGTGATTTTTATCACCTTTGTCTGAGGAAGGAGCCAGTGGAGCTTTGAAAGATTGCATGATGAGTTGTGTCCATAAAGGCCCCATAAAAGGTATGTTCTGTGGATTTGGGGTATTGCTGTACTTTGCTCCATGGCCAGGTCTGGATGTCTCCTCGTTGCAAGGAGGCTTACTATTGTCCTGGGGGCCCTGCAGTCTTTGCTGTGGGTCATTCTCAAAGGCCTTTCTCTTGTCCTCTGCTTCTGGCAAAGGCTGCTTTTTGGATTTCCCAATTGCTAAGAAGTGGTTGCTGCTTGTGACTTCTCTAAGAAGGGCAGAGAAGAGGCTCTCTTTGGGAAAGAGAGAGAGGCCTTACCCAGTCAATTTTAAATCATGACTTTTTAATTTGTTAATTTAAAAGAGAACGTACAGTACTCAGAGGCGTGTACTTTAATGCTTTTTATAGTATTGTATTTTAATGGTTGGTGTTCTGTGTGTTTGCTTTTTCATTGTGATTTGCATTTTAATATGCGGTACCTGCCTCGAGGAGAGGCGGGAAAGAAATATATTAATAGTAATAGTACTAGCAGTGTTAAAGTGTGCCTGCACTCACTCGTGGGGGCAGAGGATGGAGTAGTAATCCCCATGTCCTTAAGCAAGGAGGTGGCCCAAGGACACAAGTAGGCCATGGGCCTGGCTTCCTTTCCCGTAGCCATTCATTCCTTAGGCCCTTCCCTACAGTCTGCGGAGGCTGTCAGTTCACACTGCAAATGACAAGCAGGACACTCTCTGAGGACTCTGAAATGGCATTTCCCCCCAGTGATGTGTTTTTCTTGAGTTGCTCTGAGTACAGCTTTGATACCCATTCTCAAGAGGAGTCCAGGGTTAATTTCCATGGGTTTGTCTTCAGGGTATATCTGGTTAGAATCGCAATGTCAGAGTTTCTTTGGAAGGCCTGTAGGTTGGGAAGCGAGGGGCCTGAAGGTCATTAAGTCCAGTGGCAGTTCAGTGCTCTACAGGTTGAGCCTCCCTTGTCCAAAATGCTTGGGACCAGAAATGTTTTTGGTTTTTTCATATTTTGGAGCATTTGCGTGTACATAATGGCATATCGTGGAAATGGGGCCCAAGTCTAAACATGGAATTCATTTATGTTTTGTATGCACTTTATAGGCATAGCCCGAAGGTAATTTTGTACACAATATTTTAGAATAGCACAGGACGATAAACCAATTCTTAGTATTCTTTTCAGTCTGTAATTTGTTTATACTGTAGTGACAAACAATAGTCACATGCCCCCCCCCCACTCCGAAAGCAAACCTTTTATTCTATCTGAGAATACATGTGTCTAATCCATAGATTGTGAGTGTTCTATTTGATCTAGATAAGATACGTTCTCTCATACACATTTACCTTGACATAGTGAATGTCAAACTTCAAGAGCAGTTGTGTTGAAGATTTTCATTGTAGCTGTGGACATAGGCTGTGTAGAGATGAAAATTCCAGCTCTTTAAAAATGCTGAGGTCTTACACCATTGAAGAGACTGAAGGAAGGTTTCCTCTGGGTGGAATCTTCCTGCCATTGTGAAGATAACTTATTCTCTTCCATTTTAAAACCCACTGTGGTCTGTGTGTTGTGTAGAAGGCTGTGGTAGTTGTTTCATTGTATGTCTTGTTTAATATTCTTCCTCTCCTTTCTCTCCCTTTCAGATGCGCATGGGATCAAGAATCCTTTATAGACCAATTTCTGTATCAGTGTTGTCTAGGCCGGAGGTCAGGACTGGAGAGGTACCTTAAACAATTCTGTAGCTTCCTAATCTATCTGGTGAGCCTGTGTGTTCCTGTCCTAGTAATCATTAATCACAACCAATATAAAACTGTAGTTATGGCAGAGGCAAGCTGCCTTTTCTTTAGTGTCCAGTTATTCACCTCCAAACTTCACGACATTGTAACTTACTCTGTGCAAATTGTGTTGCAATAATAAACCCAAAAATACAGACTTGCAACTGAGTTGGAATGATAAAATCATTCATCTATTTATTGCAATATCCTACTTTTATTCCAATGACTTTAAAACGGTTCTCTGGTTACCAAGTGGTCTTCCACTAATCAGGGACTGACTTCCTGAGATTCCTCCCTTTTTTTGTTTAGGACCTACCTTGTAGACTAGATAGTGATTCTAGATTCTCCGTGCATTAGGAAAATAAGAATAGCTTGCTATTAAGTACTTTTCCAAATGTGTCTTAAAGCTTTCTCTTTTTTTCTGTAGAATGTTTGTAGCTTTCATAATACAAATCTATTTCTGACCTGGCACTAAATTAACCCTTATGGTTTCCTTCTTGTTCTTTTTAGGGCAGCACACCTTTCCTTACTGGGGCTCAAAACACAGGCAGCCACCTAGCACTAAGGGAATTTCAAACAAGTGCTATCAGCAGAGACATTGATACTGCTGCAAAATTTATTGGTGCTGGTGCTGCCACAGTAGGAGTGGCTGGTTCTGGTGCTGGTATTGGAACCGTCTTTGGAAGTCTAATCATTGGTTATGCAAGGTAACATATCCTGGATATCTATCATACAGCATTGCATGAATATATGTTTGTTCAATTAATTTGTGGCACCCTTGCAGATGCAAGGGTTGCAGATAGCTCAGGGTGGGCAAAGTGTGGCTCGAAGCCCGCTTCAGGAAAATAAGTAGAAACCCCACAGTGAAACATGGGGACTGTAAATGGACATACAAGAGTAACAATAATGTTGAGTTTTACTATTGTGTTTTAAGCTTAAACACTCTGTACTATATACTTATAACTTACAACAGTAAATCATTAAGTATCTCCCTACAAGCACCTGGTTGCAGTAATGTCTAGGAAGCATCTATGTTACTCTCTTGCAGCAAAAACAACTTAAGTCTTGTGGCGTCTTTTGTGTCTTTTTGGCAGCTTCTCAGTGTATATGCAAAATGTGTTTGCAAAAAGCTTAGGCAAAATAGAACTTTAGTTTTTACAGTGTCACAAGACTCCATTCTGAGTAAAGTAGTAGTTATCTTCAGACTTTTAAAATTATAACAGTTTTGCTTTTCATCAGTAAGCTTTGCACTACCTATCTTTTATTAAGCTTTTTTTTAAAAAAAAAACTTTGTTGTATAATCAGGTTTGAGCTTTCTACTACAGGGATAAGGAACCTTTTTCAACTTCCCAAAAGCCCAGCCAGAAAGGCAAGTTTGGTAAAAGTCTGTTGAGAGTTGCAGTCTGAAACATCTGGACCATCAGTGATTCACTGTCCCTTGCATAGGGTACAGTAGTGATATGTCTATGAAATGTTTCTTTTCCTCAAAATGACTTATATTTTGACTTCTTATTTTAGAAATCCTTCTCTGAAGCAGCAGTTGTTCTCCTACGCTATTCTGGGATTTGCCCTGTCTGAAGCCATGGGTCTCTTCTGTCTGATGGTTGCTTTCTTGATCCTATTTGCCATGTGAAAATACCCTTTCGTACTTTTGGCATTAATGAACTACAATGTGATTCTGTGAACTTCAGCTTGGTAAAATGTTTATCATGGAAATGTATGCTACTTCCAAAGCAGCTTAATTAAAGATGGTAATGAGTTTAAACTGGCTGTGGCTTATTCTTTTATTATTGTTTAATTCTTTAAAAGACTGCCCAGAGACTTCATGTCTACATTTCCCCCTCAGAAGCATATGTCTAGAATATTGAAGGTAAAACACAGTGGAATAGCACTGTAGGTCTTGACAGGTCATATTATGCACATGACTTCCTTAGTCATGTATGGGCTTTAAACTCTTATTACTGAGGAGTGAGCCTGGCATCCAGAACTGGAAGTAATACGACTTGCTATTTGTTCACCTAGCTGTGGTGCTACCATAATGAATAGTCGTAACACTAACACCAGTAACAAAAGGACTTGTTTTGGATTTTGGAATGAGTATACATGAGATATCTTAGAGATAGGACCTGAGTCTAAATGTGCAATTCATTTATGTTTTATATACACCTTATGTAGATGTTCTACACATAGCCTGAAGGTAATTTTGCATGCAATGTTTTGGGAAAAAAAATGTGTGCATGAAATTGCTTGTATACATTAAACCTTCAGAAAGCAAAGGTGTTACTATCCCAGCCACCCATGTTGACAGTTTTAGGGTATTTTGGATTTATGGATAAGGATATTCGACCTGAACTGCTATACTGGAGAAGGTAGTAGGCTAAATGTGAGCAGTAAGACCAAGTTTCTGACTCAAATGCCCCTGCTGTGTAGTTCTTGGAAATACCCTTTCTCTTAACTTTCTCTGCCATACAGGACTCTCTTGCAGACACACCAAGGATTATTAGAACAGAAAGAAAAAGATTTGTGTGCTTGGAAATAAATGTTCATATTTGAAGCTACAGTACTGGCATATTTTTAAAGACTCCAGTTGTTGCTACAAATTTTGTTGCTTTCAAGCTGTCACTAAAGTTGCCTATCACTGGGAGGTATGTGTGTTGTTATTTTGTACCTTCAAGTCATTTCCAACTTATGGCAACTCTAAGGGCAAACTCATCGTGGGGTTTTCTTAGTGAGATTTGTTCAGAGGAGGTTTGTCATTGCCTTTCCTTGAGCCTGAGAGAGTGACTAGCCCAAGGCCACTGTTTCATTAGCTGAGCTGGGAATCAAACCTGGTCGCCAGAATCATAATCCAACACAAACCACTACACTACCTCGAGGTATGTATATACTAGTATCTTAACTGACCAGATTTACTGTGTAAATCAAAATGCATTGAAGCTTAGTGGTCTAATTACCAAGTAAATGTTAACGGCTTCATTTATAAGTGGATGCGCTTTTCCAGATTTGCACCTGTTTTGTGAAACAGCATGACCACATAGCACAAATATTGGAGTTCGATAGCACTTTTAACTGCCATAGCTCAGTCCTATGGAATCCTGGGATTTGTGGTTTGGAGGGGCACTTAGTTGAAATATATATATGCATTCCTCTGAAGTAAATAGAGCATCCTAGTAGATTAGAGCCAGTATGGTAGAGTGGCTTGAGTGTCAGATTAGAATGTCGAAGAGTCCAGGGTTTGAATTCCTGCTCAGCCATCAAAATCCCATTGGTGACACTGGGCAAGTCAACGCTTTTTCCGCCTCAGTGGGAGGAAATGGCTAGCCACCACTTGAATAAATTGTGTCAAGAAAACCATGGGAGAGAATTGCCATAAATTAAATTAGAGTAGATTTGAGGTCTCATAAATAGATTAGAAACTCCCATTTCTCTATAGAAATCCCCATTATATTTGTTTCTACTTGTAATAAACCAGTAGTAGTGTTTGTGAGTGGTTCGAATGTTGGCAACATTTATCAATAAACAGTTAACTAGGTTTGGATTTAGATTTGGCTAATGCTGCATCCATTTCAGTATGACCTAAATAAATAAAAACCCCACATTCAGAAACACTGTACCTCTGAGGAAGTAAACCAGTGACAATCACACTACGCTATTGTTAACTAGCCTTGAGTTGATCTTGACCCATGGTGACCCTGTGGATGAGAAAGCTTCAAGACCCCCTGTCC
Organism: Sceloporus undulatus; assembly: GCF_019175285.1. Lineage (NCBI taxonomy): Eukaryota > Metazoa > Chordata > Lepidosauria > Squamata > Phrynosomatidae > Sceloporus > Sceloporus undulatus. The sequence continues at coordinate 206,017,380 of NC_056522.1, forward strand.
TCCACTGCTCTGTTTATTTAGTTCCTGCAAATTCATGTCTGTGACCTCCTTAATGAGTCTATATATCTGGTGTGTGGTCTTCCTTTTTTTCTACTACCTTCTACCTTTTCCAGCATTGTCTTTTCCAATGAGTCCTTCCTTCCTTATCACAAAGTGTCCAAAGTACAACAGCTTCAGCTTGATTACCTTGGCTTCCAGGGACAGTTGAGGCTTGATCTGTTCAAGGACCCAATTGTCTGTCTTTTTAGCTGTCCATGGTATCCTCAGCACTCTTCAGCAAAACATCTCAAATGAGTTCATTTTCTTCCTGTATGCCGCGTTCACTGTCCAGCTCTCACATCCATACATAGTAATGGGGAATATAATGGCCTGAAGAATTGTAACTGTAGTGCTCAGTTGTACGTCTTTACTTTTTCAAGCACTATTATTCCAGTTCAACTGCTATGGCTGCCTCCGGAGGCTTTCTGGGGTTTGTAGTTTAGAGAGGCCTCAGAGCTCTCTGGCTGAGAATTCTAGATGCCTTTCCCTAAAATGCAAATCCCAGGCTTCCAGAGGAGGCAGCGATAGCAGTAAAAGTGGAATAATAACACAGTGTAGTCTAGTATTGTCCCAGGTCTACGGAAGCTCATGCTACGGAAGGTCATGCTACAACGTCTTTTGCATAGTTAGTCTCAAAGGCGTTATAAGATTGCTTTGCAGACTGCACCTCTAACTATGAGCATGTTGGGTAGGTATGGATGGGGAATGTGTGGCTTTCCAGATGTTTTTTGACTGCAGCTTCCAACAGTATAGCCAACAATGAGTGTTGGCCAAAATGGTGAAGCGTCGGGAAACCATGCTTTATGGGGAGACTTAGGGAGCTGGGGATGTTTAGCCTGGAAAAGAGACTGTTAAAAGCCCTATTTTAAATATTTGAAGGGATGTCATATTGAGGAGGAAGCAAGCTTGTTTTCTGCTGCTCCAGAGAACAGGACCAGGAACAATGGATGCAAGCTCCAGGAAAAGAGATTCCACCTCAAGATTAGGAGGAACTTCCTGACAGCAAGGGCTGTTCGACAGTGGAACACACTCCCTCAGAGAGTAGTGGAGTCTCCTTTGTTGGAGGTCTTTAATCTAAGGCTGGATGGCCATCTGTCGGGGATGCTTTGATTGAGAGTTCCTGCGTGGCAGAATGGGGTTGGACTGGAAGGCCCTTGTGGTTTCTTCCAACTGTGATTCTGATTTATGGTGGGACCTCCCGCCCAACAACAGTTCTTTGGCTGCAGCTTCCATCAGCACCTCCCCACATGGCCAACAGTGATAGATAATGGGACCTGCAGCCTAATACTTCCTTGCCTGCAGCTTCTATCAGCGCCTCACTGCACAGCCAACCACAATGGACGATGGGACCTGCAGCCCAACGAGACTTCTTTGGCTACAGCTTCCATCAGTGCCTCACAGCATGGACAACAATGATGACGGGACCTGCAGCCCAACAATACCAGGAGACTGCCTTTTCAGCAGCTGGACCAGGTGGCGTTCAGGATTCAGACCAGCAATTTGCAAACTCTGGTCCTCCAGGTGTTTTGGACTTCAGCTCCCAGAAGCCTCAGCCATCTTGGCCAATGGTCTGGGATGCTGGGGGCTGAAGTCCAAAACACCTGGAAGGTCAGGGTTCGGGAATCCCTGACTTAGATGAAACTGGGCTCCAAGCCTTGGTCCTCCTATAGGTGCTTTGGACTTAAACTCCCAGAAGCCCCAGCCAACCGGGCTAACAGTCGGGAATCCTGGGAGCCGAAGTCCAAAACGTAGGAAGGGCCCCAAGCCGTAAGCCCCTCCCCATATCAAACAAAATTTCGCGCATGCGCAGAGAAAGCGGAGGGAGGGTTTGCTTCCGGCCAGCCTCCACAGGGTCTTAGTAGGCCCCGCCCACGCAACCTCTCGGCTCGTCCGCCTTCCTTCCACTTGTCGCCGGCGCCCCTCGAGTCACGTGACCCCCCGACGGCGGCGACTGAGGAGAAGGAGGAGAGAGTGTGAGAACGCGATGTCAACGAGTTCCCGCGAGATGTGACGGAAGCCTGTGGGGGACCCGGGCTTTAATGTGCGGCTTGGCCGGCGGTCGTGAGGAGGGGTGAGGTGTTTGTTTTTCTTTTCGAGTAAACAGAGGAGGAGAAGGAGAGAGGAAGGAAAGAAAGAAAGAAAGAAAGAAGGAGGGAGCCTCCGTAGCTTCTCTGTGTAACGGGCCCCGGGTGTGGCTCCGGTAGAAAGAGCCAGGCCCTCCTTGAGGAGAGGAAGGGAAAGGAGGGATGGAAGGGAGGGAGGGAGGGAGGGAGGCTGGAACATGGCGCCTCCTCTGTCAGGAGAGAGGATGGGGGCCCTTTCCTCTTCCTCGCTGCGACCCTCACAGGGTCACCACAAAGGGCAAAGGGGGCTCTCCCCTCCCTCCCTCCCTCCCTCCCTCCCTCCCTTCCCCCGTGGCCCATCTCCCTTAGCCACAGACCTGCCCTCCTTTCCCAGGACGACCTCCTCCGTATCAGCCTTCTCTCTCTCCAACAGGAATTTGCAAAACGCCCTCCATTTTGAGCATGGATGTTTATCTTTATTATACCGAGTGTGTGGAGCCTTATTTATTCAGTCTTCGGGGTGTCCCTACATCTCTCTCTCTCTCGAGTGTCCTCCATTTCGACCTTCTGTCCAGGAGGGATTCCAGAGGCCCCCTCTGTTTTGAGAATGATGAAGAAGGATGTATGTGTGTGTCCATGTCCTACATTTTTTACTTGAGTGCCCTCCATTTTGATCTCCTTCTGTCCCAAAAAGTCCTCCCTTTCGAGGACGACTCAGAAGTATGCATTTATATAAGAGTGTCTTGAGCCTTTTATTTGGTCGTGTCCCCCATTTGTCTTGAGTGCCCTACATTTCAGCCTTCTGTCCAGGAGGAATTTCAGAATGCCCTTCATTTTGACCGTGACCAAGAAGCATGGATTTACATTTATATTGAATGTTTTGAGCCTTTTATTTGGTCATGCCCCCCCATTTGTCTTGAGTGTTTTACGTTTCAGCCCTGTGTCCAGGAGGAGCTGCAAAGTGCCCTCTGTTCTGAGCATGACAAAAAAGAGTGGGTTTTTATTTATCAGAGTGTTTTGAATGCTTTAATTGAGAGTTCCTGCATGGCAGAATGGGTTTGCACTGGATGGCCCTAGGGAGAAAGAGTCGTCCACAGAGCCCAGCATGGACACTCCTCTTATGGCCGGCAGAAATCATGGTGCCCTGAGGCGATTCTCAAGGGTGACTAGATATGTCCTCACCGCAAAGGAGGACAGGACACCACAAAATGTAGGATGTTCGAGAAAAAGGGAGGACATTCTCCAGTAAAAGCTAAAAACACTCATCTAAAGATAAATTCATGCTGCTTGATCCTGCTCAGAATGGGGGACGCTTTGGAATTTCTCCTGGACAGAAGGTTCAAATGTAGGGCAGGTTCTAGAAAAGGAGGATGCCATGGTTCAAGGGCTTGGAACAAGGCTTGCCTGGCTAAGGACCATGCTGACATTGAAAGGGGATGGGTAGAAACACATAGAGGTGGCCTTCCATACCCACAGATTCAGCCATCCACAGCTTGTAAATATTCCTAATAATAATAATAATAGAATCATAGAGTTGGAAGAGACCGCAAGGGCCATCCAGTCCAATCCCCTGCCATGCAGGAAATCTATATCAAAGCATCCCCAACAGGTGTCCATCCAGACTCTGTTTAAAGACCTCTAAGGAAGGACACTTCATCACACTCCAAGGAAGGAGTTTGTTCCACTGTCAAACAGCTCTTACTGTCAGGAAGTTCCTCCTAATGTTAAAGTGGACTCTTTTTTCCTGCAGTTTGCATCCACTGTTCCATGTTCTAGTCTCTGGAGCAGCAGAAAACAAGCTTGCTCCCTCCTCAATATGACATCCCTTCAAGTATTTAAACAGGGCTATCATATCACCTCTTAACCTTCTCTTCTCCTGGCTAAACATCCCCAGCTCCCTAAGTCGTTCCTCATAGGGCATGGTTTCCAGACCTTTCACCATTTTAGTCGCCCTCCTTTGGACACGCTCCAGTTTCTCAACATCCCTTTTAAATGGTGGTGCCTAGAACTGGACACAATATTCCAGGTGGGGCCTGACCAAAGCAGAATACAGTGGCACTATTACTTCCCTTGATCTAGACACTATACTTTTATTGATGCAGCCTAAATTTGCATTGGCCTTGTTAGCTGCCGCATCGCACTGTTGACTCATGTTCAATTTGTAGTCTACTTGGACTCCAAGATCCCTTTTACACGCAGTTTCATTCAGCCAGGTGTCCCCCATCCTATACCTGTGCATTTCATTTTTCCGCCCTAAGTGCAGTACCTTACATTTCTCCCTGTTGATGTTCATTTTGTTAGCTTTGGTCCAGCTTTCTCATCTATTCAGGTCATTTTGAATATTGATCCTGCCCTCTGGGATATTAACTACTCCTCCTAGTTTGGTGTCATCTGCAGATTTGATAAGCATACCCCCAATTCTGTCATCCGAGTCTTTGATAAATATGTTGAACAGCACTAGGCCCAGGGCAGACCCCACTGGTCACCTCTCTCCGGGATCAAAAGGAGCCATTATTGAGTACCCTTTGGGTTCGACTGGTCCACCAATTACAAATCCATGTAACAGTTACATTATCTAGCTCACATTTCACTAGCTTGTTTGCAGTCCTAAAAGCAACCCTTGATTTTGCCGTTTCATAAAAGAGACACCATATGATACTATAGCGTGTAAGGGGAATTGCACATAAGTGGATTTTGGTATCTGGAGGGGGGGTTTCCTGGAACCAAACCCCAGAGAATACCAAAGGCCCATTGTATTTAGCTCCCCTCATCTTCATGCCCCAACTCTTCTAGGTAAAAGGAGCCACAGCATCCCTTGCCTGCCTGTTGTGTGCTTTGGTAGTGGACAGAAATGGAAAACACCAAGGCTGCATCTCAACTGCAGACTTAATGTGGTGTGACTCAGTGTTGTGGACATTCTGCGGATTGTAGTTTCTTGTGGCACCAGAGCTCTCTGATAGAGAAGGCTGAATGTCTCACAGAACTACAATTCCCAGAATTCCATCGCAGTGAGGCATGGCAGTTCAGGTGGTGTCAAACTGAATTATTTCTGCAGTCCGGATGCAGCCCAAGATGTGCTTTGATCAACTTGGGTTTTCCCATCTCAGTGCAAAACAAACATGGATATAGTTTGTACATGTTGAGCTCCCCTTATCTAAAATTCTTGTGACCAGAGGTACTCTGAATTTTGGATTTTTTTTGGGGGGGGGAGGTTGAAATACCTGTATTTGCAAATTGGATAATGATGAGAGCCAGGATGCTGTAGTGATTTGAGCCTAGGACTGAGACTCTGGAGATCAGGGTTCGATTCCCCCTCTCAAGCATTAAAAAAAAACACTGGGTGACCTTGGGCTTGTCACACTCTCAGTTTCAGTGGATGGCAGTGGCAATGGCAAACCCCTTCTGAAGAAGCTTTCCACTAAAATTCAAGGATAAGGTTGCCATAAGTAAAAAATGACTTGGAGACATACAACAACAACCATAATGAGATATTTTGGAGATGGGACTAAACACAAAATTTATTTTAAAAGTATTGCGTAAAACCAGTTTCAGGCTACTTGTATAAGGTATACCTTATACACATAAGTTGATTTTATGCAATAGTTTAAAATAATTTTGTGCATGAAACAAAATTTGTGTCCCTTGAACCATGTCAGTATTTCAGCCACCCATGAAAATAGTTTTGGTTTTTGGAATATTTCAGAATTTGGAATTCTGGATGAGGGAGACTCAACTTGTATATGGGAAAAAAATAATAGTAGAGGTGGTTTCTCATTGTACCTAACATTTTACAATTGACAGCCTGTACATCTTTAATAGAGAGCCAGTGTGGTATAGTGGTTTGAGCATTGGACTATCTATCACTCTGGAGACCTGAATTCAAATCTATACTCAACCATGGAAACCCACTGGATAACGCTGGGCAAGTCACACTCTCTCAAAGGAAGGCAAAGGCAAACCTCTCCAAACAAACCTTTCAGGTGATACATCACCTTGGTCACCATAATTTAAATGCAGCTTGAAGGCACACTACAACATATCCTTAATCCAGACTTCAGTTTTTTGATGGCTATATTTAGCTAAAGCATAAAGGTACACGCTATACACGCTATTTTCCATGGTTCATTGGTAAAGGGGTAGGTGTAGACAATCCTCTACTTTTTTGTCTATCTTATTATCTCTGTGTTTGGCATGGTTTGTATATTTGGTTTTACTTTAGCTGTATAGAGTGCTAAACCTTTTGTAATTTAGAGTGAAAAACGCATCATCAAGGTTGTAGCTGCATACATTGTTGTTACAATGTATTCAGTTACTTTTTTGTCTAAAACATGGAGTTTATTTACTGACTAGGTACTGAAAAGTTTTTGTAAGTCAACCAGTTACAGCAACAATGGCTGCACATATGAAGTTTCATAAATCTGCTTTTCCCACTGCCATAATCAGTTTCTGCATCTTCTTTCAAATGTCTATGAGCTTTCAGAGTATATGCAGGCATTTTTTAAAGTGCTTAATATGTTCTCTTCAGTATATGGGTTGTTCTAGTCCTCATAGTATTCACATGACTCTGAAGCACTAAAATACTTTAGCCTACACTAGTTGTATTCTGTTTTTGTATTGAGAAAACTTAACTTGGCTCCCATCTTCTTGTTGCTGTTAGTGCAGTTTAATCACATGATTGTGGAACTTCGCTGTATTTCCAAAGCTGTTTTCTCGATAGCTGTGTAAACCTAGTATGAAGTTCCCTTTACACAAACAATAGTTTCAATACTATATCTAATTAAGTTATCTGCAGTTTCAGGATAAGGTAATCATTCCTGATGGGTTAATGAAAAAGAATTTCCCAAGAACAGATAATTCTTCCCAAAGCACATTAGTTTATTTTATCAAGAAATCTTTGCTGATAACTGAATTTTGTTTTTGATTTTTTAATCAAATAACAACTAACATCTGAGACATCTTGTGGAGGTTTTTTTGTCAAAAAGAACATTGCAGGAACTTGTCTAATTTTGATAATAAAGATTTACTAACATGACACTCAAGAGATGAAGGTGAGTTACTTTTTGTAGTATGAAATTACTGTGTGTGGAAAATGTGACATTTGTCTGACAGTGCTGTACCATATGGTATCAATTCCTCTTTAATAGGTACATAGGATCATATCAAGGCTGTGTGAAGCACCTTTAACATTTATGAATTTCTGTGGGAGAGAATTAAATGCATGGCAATTCTCAGTCAATGCAATTAAGAAGTAATCAAGGGGAGCATGTGGGAGATGCATGCTGCCTGCCTACAGTGAAGGAGGTCTACAGGCACAGAGGGACATAACCATTGGATGTCGTTTTGATAGTCTAGTAGAATGTTTGCTGCCATAGCTTCTCTGACACTCTTCTCACAGCAGTAGTGGAAAAGGCATGCCTGTCAGAGATCTTGGGTGCATCTACATCAGACCAAGGGGCAGTGGAAAGATCCAGGGAGGTGGTGAGGGGTAAAGGGGGCAGAAGGGGGATATTGAGGGGAAAGAGGTCAGCAGAGGGGCCTTCAGTCAAAGTATTGGTGTGCAAGAAAGACAAGGGGAACCATCAGTCTTTAGGACCATGGTGAGGATGAGGACTGCATCAAACGTCTTTTCAGTCCTTAAAACCACCGTACAGCTTCACTTCATATGGTGGTGTCTCCCACTCTTCACCTGCCCGTGCAGACTTGCTCCCTTATCCCCATCTTTCATTAGTAGTGGTGGAGGCAGTTGGGAAACTTGTAAGATGGGTGCAGGGGCATTGCTTCTGTAGCTCAGAGCAGTGCCATTTTTGGACAGATGGTATGATTGGAGCAAGGAGTTAGAGCACATGGTGGCAGGGGAGAAAAGTCAGCAAAGAAGGAGTTTTCAGATTTGGGACCCTGCTTAAGCTTTGTGACTGGCAGGTTGGAACATCACTGCTGCTCCTGCTTTCTTTAATCACACAGGCTGAGAGAAGAGGTAACGGAAGAAGCGGTGTTGGTGTATGGCGGGGGAACACTTGAAGCTGTGTGGGGAAGACATGTTTCTGGGGAAGAAGCGGGCTGATTCTTGGAAAGTGTCCTTCACCTTGGAGCAGCTCCTCCAGTTAAAATGTCTCCCTTTCCCTATCCATGGCAATCTCCAGTCCAGAGCATGTGGTTTCTAAATACACACAAACTAGCTGTGCAATTCTTTGCCCCAATGAAGAAGGATTGAGAGCTCTTCTGTGCCAAGGAGAGGTGTCTCCCTTTGCATCCAGTCATCTTGGTAGCACTAACTGAGCAGCTGGCTGAGCAGCGACCAAGAGACCTCTTGCCCAAACTGGACTTTGCTGGATGGCCAGCACAAGTGAGAGGCTTCTGTTCTTTCTTCCAGGATGACCAGCAACTGAGCAGCAGTCAAGCAGTGACTGAGAAGCCTCTCACCTGTGCCAGCCTTTACCGCAAGGCTGGCATAAGTAAGAGGTGTCTTATTCGCTGCTTGGCCAGCTGATCAATTGCTTTTCCCAAAGTGACCAGGTGCAAAGGAAACAGAGACCTTGACTGATTGTTTCAGTTTGCAGTAGAACAGTAGACCTAAAGGTAAAGGGGTTTCCCTTTGAAAAAATTGTCAAGTCGTGTCTGACTATAGGGGCGGTGCTCACCTCCATTACTAAGCTGAAGAGCCAGTGTTGTAAAAGACAACTCTGATCATGTGGCCAGCATGACTGCACCGAACGCTGTTACCTTCCCACCAAACTGGTGCCTATTATCTACTTGCATTTGTATGCTTTTGAACTGCTAGACTGGCAGAAACTGGGACTACTGACAGGACCTCACTCCACCCACATGACACTTGGGTCTTGAACTTCTGACCTGCTGATCTTCCAATCACCAGAATCAGCATCTTAACTGCTGAGCCCCTGCTTCCCACAACGGTAGACTATACTATCAAGACATAAGCATTGGGGGGGGGGATGTGCCAGGCTTTTTGCCAAAGGGGGAAAGAGGCGGTAGACGGAAAAAATTATGGACCACTGATCTACACTGGAGAAATAATGCAGTTTGATGGCACTTTATATGCTATGGCTCCATCCTACAGAATCCTGAGATTTGTAGTTTTGTGAGGCACCAGCACTCTTTCTCAGAGAAGGCTAAAGATGTTGTAAACTTGCAAGTCCCAGGATTCTATAGGCTTAAATTGGTGTCAAACTGCATTACTTCTATAGAGTAAATGCACCCTTTGTTTCCACCATCCAATAACCCCTCACTCTTCTCACACTCTAAAAATGGGGAAAACGGGGGATAGAGAGATAAATCTTCCATTTCTCTCTTCTCGCTGGCTTGCTCCTTTGCCATGGATCTTACCCACCCTCAATGCTTTAGGATTATATGTAATAATAATAATAATAATAATAATAATAATAATAATAATATGTTTTATTTATAAACCGCTATTCCAAATAGATCATAGTGGTGTACAAGAAAATTATATAACAGTACAAGAAAAATCTACAATTAAGATACACTGTATCTTCAGGCCAGCCCCTGATGACGCTGGGCCGGCCTGTTCTCTCCCTCAACGGCCGAAAGATGACAGTTATGGAGGGAGGGTGCTCAGTCTTCAGGCCAGCCCCTGATGACGCTGGGCCGGCCTGCTCTCTCCCTCAATGGCCGAAAGATGACAGTTATGGAGGGAGGGCACTCTGTCTTCAGGCCAGCCTCTGATGACGCTGGGCCGGCCTGCTCTCTCCCTCAACGGCCGAAAGATGACAGTTATGGAGGGAGGGTGCTCAGTCTTCAGGCCAGCCCCTGATGACGCTGGGCCGGCCTGCTCTCTCCCTCAACGGCCGAAAGATTACAGTTATGGAGGGAGGGCACTAAACTGCTTCTAGATTATGTCTGTACACATTTCTGACAGTGAAGTATACTTCTAAAAATATAACAATGGCAATATAAAACCCATTGCTGTACAGAAACTTTGGCAGCAGAGGTAGAAATAAAATGGAAAGATTGGGATAGTTCCTACACCTTGACGAAGAAGAGCAGGTCAACATGTTTCATTAAACTTAAATACAGTGGGCCCTTCCCTTACGCAGGGGATCCATTCCGGACTCCCTCGCATAAGCCAAAATCCACGTGTGTTCGAGCCCCATTGAAAACAATGGGGTTTGTGTGCATGGTGCAGCACACCACAAGCGCAAACACCATTCTTTTTATTACAGCGCAGCTTCAGCATAAGTTGAAAGCAATGTATAGCGCAGGTGTACTGTAACGATGTATATGTATGGAATGAAACAGCTAGGTCAGAAGAGCCTTGCATAAGTAACCAAAAACATTTTGATTCATTTAGAAACAATTTGTAAGCTTCTTCCAAAACGCATCCAGAGATATTTTTTTCTTTTTCTTTCAACAACCTCTGTTTTTCTTAAGATTTCAATTTTGTTGGCAAAACTTATAAATCTGTGCTTTTTCAATATGCCAGGGTAGCTGGTGAGGCAGACTGATCTGCTTTTCCCTTTTCTTTCTGTTTTGTTCTTCATACATGTTTGGTGAGTGGTTCTGAAGGCACTTGTTTACCTTTCTTGTTGTATATAAGCAGAAAAAGCCACAGGAGGATCATCTGGAGTAGAATCCCATTCTTTCCTCGGTCCTTTTGTAAACTTTACTGCATTGCTTACTGTAGACTTTCTGTTTCAATCCATCACTGAAAGTGGGTCTTTCTCTAACCCTCCTTCATCATCTTCCCACTGCCAGTGCTTGTGGGGGAGGGAAGAAACTTTTCAGTTAGATAGATGGAAAGGAAGAAAAGGGATGGGCTAGACTGGGCTCCTTTAAAAACCCTGAGGTATACCTGTTCATTCCCAGTAGACTATATCCTGTAATTTGGATTACCCTAGAAGGCCAGTCTTGTTCTTCCTATCACTCCAATAGGATGTGTTTGCTGTTCTGCATCATTCGCTTCCAGGCGCAATACAAGGTGTTGGTTATCACCTATAAAGCCCTAAATGGCTTGGGCCCAGGGTACTTGGAGGACCGCCTCTCCCCATATAATCCGCCCCGTGGGAAGCAACTGTTAAGAGTTCCAAATATGAAACATTCTGTGTCTGCACAAAGGGCATTTTCCAGCTCCGCCCCGCAGCTCTGGAACTCTCTTCCCGATGAGCTCTGCTCGGCTACCTCCCTCGACATATTCAGGAAGAGGTTAAAAACCTTCCTCTTCAAACAGGCTTTCCCCCAGACAATGTAACATCCGCTCTCCCCCCGATGTATCGGATGTATTGATGCACCTGCACTCTTGCTAGCTAGTGTTATGGTTTTAATCGGTAGTTTTTTAGCTGTTTTTAATTTGTTTGATTGTACCGCTCACGTCTTTTACATGTGTATGCTGTTTGGGATGTTTTGTGCACTGTCGTGCTGCTGTAACCCGCTTTGATCTGGAAAGGAAAAACGGGATACAAATAAACTATTATTATTATTATTATTATTATTATCATCGTCATCATCATCATCATCATCTTTGCTACAGCTGCTACAGTCCTTTTCCTTCTCTCATTTCTCTTGCTGCCTTGGAAGCATGAAGAAAGATTTAATATGGCAAGGGCTCCCAGAATGGGAGAAAGGTCTCAGTTTTGCTGATGACTCTCCTTCTCCTCCAAACGTGCTCCCCTTTTCACAGTGGAAGCACAGGTGACTTCTGCAAACAGCTTTACAGCAGCATTGGATCCACAGGAGCAGATGGTGAGGGGAATCCCCTCCATGTCTCTGTTTCTCCGCATCAACTCTGCCCGGCCATATTCCTATACAGCAGTACTTCTCAGTTTATCTGATGAAGTAGACAAATAGTTTCCCCACTCAGTCTGCAGGGACTGGCATTATACTTGTGTCATATTACAATCCTATTCATATAGATTCCTGGACACTTGCTGTGGACCAGCAGCCAATGGCTCATGGACTGGCACAGGTTTGTGGGCCACCACTTTAGAGTAGTGCTGGTTCAGACTGTAAGTGATATTTTGCCAGTTATAATGGGCCTCTGTACAAAAAGCCTCCTAGGTGTAGAACACTACCTTGTCAAGAATTATCTTTTTCCTGATCTTTAAAGATCACAGCATTCATCTACAGTGATGTTACATTATATGACAGATGTGTCACTGACTCATACCAGTTATGTAGGCAAAAAAGTGTTGCCAGTGTGAATGGCAATGCATATTAACATTGTGTAGACATATTAGATGTCTATGTAAACACCTATGCAAGAAATCCCTGGTTAATTGTAATTAGTCTTTGTCCAGCCCATCTCCCCAGACACTTTTCTGCCAGCAAGACTCCATTCTAATGAGTGAAAACTAAGAGTGAAAAGTGATGTTAGAGACGAACTATAAGGGGATAAGCGTTATGATTAGGCAGCTTAACTGTCCTGGCTGCTTTGACCCTTTTGCTCTTAACATTAAGCTTCCCAGTCCTTGCAGTGAACAGAACAGATTTGAAAATGCTGCTAAATGTATTTTCTTTTTTGAGGTTCTTCTGTAAAGAACAGCTTTAAACTATCCCTGTAACAGTCTGCAGAAGAAGGTTATGATACTGCTTTTTTATTGAGAATCATTTCTTTCAAAGATGTCATATTAGTTATGGATCATATATAAGTAATTTCTTTGCATAACTTAGCTACAAGGACAAATAGGACAATTACTTTATTTCTTATGAGCAAAATGAATAATGTTGGTGTGTCATAAGAAATGAGGATGGCTAGTTGTTGGGTTTTTTTCCAATGAGTATGTTCCCCGAGCAGGCACTATCTCTGAGGATAGATCAAGATATCCCCACCCCACCCCACTCCCATGCACGTTTGATTATCTCCAAGTATATGTGTGAATAATGTTGCATCTAATGTCGATAGATAGCTGTAAATCCATTGATTATAATTGCTGATGAAAGTACATTTATGGTTGTGGGATTTATTAATTTCTGTATACGCAGTAATCTGGTTTCATCTATTAGGTTTGTTCAGCAGGTGCCAGAAACTGTCAGGTGTACATGTATATGCAAAATTATGTTTTGTGAGCTATCCCTTCAGAATATTGTTGCAAAGATAAAATGGGTGAAGAAGTGTTTTAATCCACTCCAACCATTTCAGATAGGATAGGAAAGTGATAATAGGATAGGAAAGTGATAACTTTCACCTCCTTAATTTGCAGAACCATTGTCATGAAAATAAGTCTATAATAAGTTGCTCACCTCATGATTGTTGGGTTACATGTGAAACCTGCCAGGTATAGCTATTCCAATATGTTTTTATTCTGTTATATTAATAAAACAGTTTCTGTATTTTATAGAAATGTTTCCTAGCTGGATATGCATAGGCAAATGTGAGATCCAGTTTCCACTTTGACAAACACAAATGCTCTAACTTCTTGATTTTCTTTGCTTCTTCATGTGAGTTTGGAATGTTTATATGTTAATTGAAATACTTCCCCTTATGAAGCTTGGTCATATTAAAGGATTCTATTTCTATACTGGGAATATATCTTTGGAGGTTTGTTAGGATGTTAGTTCTTTTAACTTGCAACAAATTGTTCTGACTAATTTTCTATGTTTGCTATTCTCATGTAGGTAATACAAGGACCTGTGGAATATGAGTGATGACAAACCCTTTTTATGTACTGCCCCTGGATGTGGACAGGTAATATATATTCTATGTATTAATGTCATTCAGTAGATTAAAAAATGGTTTTAACCCAAGATGTAGCGTACATTTTAGTTTAAATCCTGAGAACCATTTAAAGTAAGAGATGATTTTCCTAATACTGCCATGCACACACTAAAGGGCATCGTTCCCTTTGACAGCCAAAATTGCTCGTTGAAGAATGAGGCCAGTAGCAGAAGATTCCATCCTCTTAGCCTCTAACTGAGTAACACTTGTAAATACTGATACGCTGAATAGCAAGCAAAGCCCCACCCAGCAGTGATTGTACCTTGAAACCGAACAGCTCTTAACCAATTAGCACTATTTTTTGGTGGTTCTTTGATTGAGAGTTCCTGCATGGCAGGGGTTTGGACTGGATGGCCCTTGCGGTCTCTTCCAACTCTATGATTCTATGATTCGAGTTGTACTGTATATACTCAGGTATAAGTCTAGAAATTTTAGTAAAAGAATTGACAAAAAAAATGAGTCGACTTATCCACAGGTCAACGTAAATACTGTACTTTAACTCATAAAAAGAGAAACTATCCCCTGTTGGAAGGCAAGAAGCACTGACACCCCTCTCCATCCAGCCTTCAGTGTGAGCACAAATAGTTCTGCCTGCTGGGATTTTGTAAGTTCTTTGTCATTGTTTTCCTTTGGATCATCCTTTACATGTCCTTAGGTTTTATACTCACCCTATCCACAGGTCATACCAAAATCCATAAGTTTGGCCCCTAAACCTGCCCTCGACTTATACATGAGTATGTGGTAATCCATGTGCGGAAGCTTTGGTGCATCAGGAAAAGCAGCTGAGGCCCGGTACAGACGGGCAAAATGTGGTGTGGTGGCGGTGTCACTAGGGTTAGGGAGCGCGCACCATGCACACCCTTCCTAACCCTAGTGTGTACTGGTGGCATCAAAATGGCGGCGCCCTGTCTACACGGGCACCACCATTACGACATGATGGACGCATAGTGTCCGCACGTTGTGCTTGTGACATCATAAGTGTGCCATTTGCTCACTTGGGCGTCGCAAGCGCATCGCAAAAAGAACCCGCTTTTTGCGGGTTCTTTTCCCACTGGTGGGAAGCCTTGCGGTTTGGCGGCTGAGGCTTTTCTCCGGCAGAAATCCAGGTGCCTTTTTGGGCGGTCTGTATCCCTTCTGAGACTAGCTAACATCTGTTAATTGACAGGTGCTAATGATGAACTCTTTCTGGATCTCTTGGCTTGTGCCAGAACCAAATACATACACCCTCCCCTGCTCCCCCCCCCCCCCCCCCCGATTCCTCAGTTCACTCTAAAATCCTACTCCAGATGGATGGGGAAACCCTTACGAACAACTGTGCAAAGCTGCAGCAGGAGAGAAAGGAGAAGAATACCCTAGTTCATTTTATGACTAGAGCTCAAATGTTTTATGACAATTAATATATATTAATATATATCCATTAATATATATGTTGGTTCCATACAGAAATGTTTTATGTTTTGATTCTGGAAAAACTAATTCAATGCCCATTATTTTTATTATGATAAATAATACAGTGGTTGCAAAGTGATACCTTGAGCTTTCATTAATTTAAAAGCTATTTTAGTGTATTGCTAGCTGAATCTTCATTTGTAACAGCTGGGCTTCTTTTTTCCTGTATTCTTACCCCTTTTGTGTCAAAACATACACACACATTCTTCCTCTAGCAGATAGTGCAGGATTTGTATCATTTTTGTAATGGAATGTCTGCTGTAATAATGAAGTTAGTTTTGATATAATCTTTTTCAGTGGTAAATCTAATTTGTCTAAGGGCCAGTACAGAACGGCACAATACACCGGCTTTCCAGTGGCATGGGAGCATGGCATATGGATGACTCATGCCCCAAGGATGCCCCAAAGCTGGCATCATGCCGCTCAGATGGCAGGCAGCATTGCGGTGCGCCAGTGGTGTGGTGTTCATATGCCGCACAAGCGCCGAAAACCCACACTTTTTCCAGAGCAAAAAGGAGTGGCATTTTGTCATCTCTTTTTACACCAGAAAAAGCTAGAGTGTGACCACAGCATTCGGTTACCATGGTGCTCACCTAGCTCTTTCAGGGGCGCCATCACGCTGCCCCTTTGGGTTGGTCTGGTTTGGCCCTAAATTTGGAAAGAAATTTCTTGAGCTTTTAGACTTGTTGAATTTCTTTGTTCTCTGTGTGAACATTTTCTGTAATTCCTGAGGTCATTTAAGAACAATTGCTTATTTCTTATGACTGTTTCTTGTTGCATTTCTGGTTTTTATGCTGCTCTAATAATAATTTAGGTAAACCAAGATTGTTGCTGAGTTATTCAATGCACTAAAAATACTAGAAATACAAAAGTAAGGGAAGTTGATATAAGAAATGGGTTGAAAGTTGCGCATCTTTTGCCCTCAAGATGTTTTGGTCTACATCACCCCATTTCTTCCTTCATTTGGTTGTGCTGACTGCAGATTCATTCCAAAATATCTGAGGGCCAGATTTTTGGCAGCCCTGACTTAAAGAATCTAACTTTATGAGAAAAAAATATTTTTTGACAGATGTCGAAAAAGTTAGGGACCTAGAAACTGCGGTGCATACGCTGGTAACCTCTTGCCTCTATTTCTGCAATGCACTCTACATGGGGCTACCCTTGTGCTTAGTTTGGAAACTTCATCTAGTTCAGAACATGGCAGCCAGGCTGGTCTCAGAGGCGGTGTACAGACTGCACCCACCCCTTTCCCTGACGGATCGGGGCCTCAGCTGCCACAGTGGCAGCCCTAAGGCCCCGATCCGCCGCAAAAGGCTGCTTCCCCATGGCCTGGAAAGGGGTGTCCTTGGAGCTTCATGCCCCAAGGACACCCCGACAGCAGCGGGGAACAAGAGAAAGGGGCCACTCGACCCCTTTCTCCTTTGTGTCACTGGCACAGCAAAGGAAGGAGCTCCATTTCAGAACTCCTTCCAGTGCCGCTGAAAGGGTGCCACAGGCACCCTTCAGCAGCACCAAGGCCCATTTGGAGGCGACACGGATGTGATGTCGTAATGGCGGGCTCTCATCTACAAAGGGTGCCGCCATTACAGCATACTAGGGTTGTGGGGCATCTGGAAAGGATGCCCCGAGGCAACCCTAGTATGTATGCAGGCCAGCGCAAAGTGCTGGTCTGTACAGTGCCAGATACAACCAGAAGAGATCACATAACATCGATTTTCAGATCACTCCACTGGCTGCCCATTAGTTTCCAGGCGCAGTACAAGGTGTTGGTTATCATATTTAAAGCCCTAACTGGCTTGGGTCCAACCTATATTTGGGACCGCCTCCTCCCATATAATCCACTCTGCACACTCAGGTCCTCTGGGAGGAATTTATTGCAGCCTGTGAAAACTTGATTGTCTGCAACCGCCCAAAAGACCTTTTCGGCAACTGCTTCCAGATTATGGAACGATCTGCCAGAAGAGATCTGTCACATTACCATCTTAAACAGCTCTAAAAAAGCTGTTAAGACAGATCTTTTCCGTTAGGATTTCCTGAATAGATAACTGGCCACCAAAAATCTGAACCTGTTATACCCCTGAATTCTTCTACAGCCACTGTTTGATTTGGCTATTATTTTATGGTATGTTTTAAATTATGAATTGTTTAATTGTATTTTAAGGGGGGGTGGGATACGGGGATGGGACTGTATTGTTTTAATGTGTAAGCCACCCTGGTTGTGTTGCACAGAGAGGCGGTATATAAATAAATTGTATTATTATTGTTATTATTAGAAGGAAACTAACACAAATCATTTGGAAGCCAATGCAACAGATATTGTAAGATGCCACCCAGAGTTGTCAGTGGCCCTCAAAAAAATCTGAGAAGTCTGTATCTAAACAGAAAATTGTTTGATATGAGACTATGGCCTGCTACAGACAGCCAAAATAAAGCTGCTTCAAGTCACAGTGGAGGTATGGTGTTTCAATGATGCATGCGTCCTAAGAGTCCAGAAGTCGCATCAAAGCCATGCTCCAGCCCTAAGGACTGGCAGTGTGGCTTTGGTGTGGCTCTAGACTCTTAGGACGCATGCATCATTGAAACACCATACCTCCACTGTGACTCAAAGCTTATTTTGGCTGTCTGTAACAGGCCTATGTAAGGTTAGAGCAGTTGAGCCAGTGGTAGCCAGTGTAGATATTAATCTAGGATCTACATTAAGTTGGAAAACATGGGGCTTGCAGATGTGACACTAGAACTCGTATTAACTTGAGGAATGATGGGAATCAATCCAACAGCATCTAGAAGGCCACAGGATTACCCAGACTGTTAATAAGCCCTTTGCTGACAGATCTATGGCCAAAAAGATAACTTTCTTGTAAGAATAATGGAAGCCAGTGATAGCATCGAACCCGATTTGCAAAAATCATGCAAAGAGGCAGGACTTGCAGGATTGAGCTTCACCAACACTCAAGTTTAACTGATGGAATCTTAATCAATCTATGCCACCCACTAGTTAAAAGCCTTTTCTTTTACAGATTTTACTAATAAGTGATATTTTAACACCAGTTAGCTTGATGTTGCATCTTACTTCACCTTCTCTATAACCACTGTAATAAACTACTCACCAGTATGAGAATAATAGATTTTTAAAATACAGATGTATCAGAGTAAATATTGTTTAAAGAATGTTCTACTTCTTTTAAAGTGTTCATTATAAGATCAACTGTTTGTCTGGAAGATGTTCTCAATTTTCGAGCAATTCCAGTTTTATAGTCTAAGAAATAAAATACCAGTACGACATTACTGCTGGGGCTAAGAATCATCATCATCATCCAGATGGATGTGCACATGCATGGCTCTGTGAACCTGAATGTATATGAAGTTTGCTTTTCAAATGTTGCACCTAAAAAAAACACCTTGTGGTGATTTTTGTGTATTTCCATGTGCAGGAAGGAGTTGGCAGCTTCTTCTTGCTTTTCCCTAATTAATAAGGCTGAGCAATTAAAACGAGTCACTTTATAAACGGGGAAATCTGATTCTGAAGCTGTTGTATTTGTTACAGCTACTTCTTAGAGTAATTACAATCCTGAAACTGCTGTGCAGGTGCTCATCAAAAAGGTTTGGGATGGATTGAAACTTTGTTTATAGTCTGTGAGAGCCTCTTAACTTGTATAGTGCTGCTGCTTAAATGCTGAGAACATTCTGAAATTTTTTAAAAGATCTTTTGGGCCAATGATTGTTAAAAGTATTATTCTACTGTATCCCCAACAACTTCATTTTTAAAAAAAAATCTGTTAACCTCCTACTAATGGATTTTAATTCATTGTGAAAATGATTCTCCGTGTTGTTATTGCTTTAGTCAAAATTCAAATTTTATAACTATATTTTGAAACTTTTTGCCACAGCGTTTTACCAACGAGGATCATTTGGCTGTCCATAAACATAAACATGAGATGACACTGAAATTTGGTCCAGCTCGTAATGACAGTGTCATTGTAGCTGGTTAGTATATATTTTTATTAATCCATCTTTCGTTTGGAATGTGCACATATTTTGTGTATTTTCTGTATATGATTTAAATTCTGTAGGCTCATCAGGAACAATATCATAGGATTACTGTACTAATAAAATGCATTTAGAAAATGTAGTGTCCTTTGCTTGTTGCTCAAGTCATTCTTACAGAAATAATCTTCAGTCTACATAGGATTTGGATAATAGATAATAAATAGCTGTCCAGTTAAACTGAGTTTCCTAAAGGCTGTTGTAGCAAGTTATGCCTGATAGAGCAGGTATAGATCCTAGAACACACTTACACTTACAGTTCTTTTAAAATCACTGCCGTGTGCCTGCCTTGAATCCCATTGTGGAGAATGGCTGGATATAAAACCTAGAAATAAAAAATAAATGATTGTGGGTAAAAAAATTTAGTTCTTTTGCTTCTTTTAATAAAGGTAGTTATAACTACAAATATTCTTGGTCTCAAAGTAATTGATCAAGGAACATGTACCATCTTCCTTTACCGTGATCTTTTATTCTTAGACTTACCTTTAAAAGCCTCCTTGCAGGTACCAGCAGAGGAAATAAGTTGTCTTATTATGCTTGAAATATATATATTTACATTAAAAAAGAAAATAAGTCAGACAGGCAATATTCCCTGTTTTCTCTAGAGCACAGCAACCTGGTCCCCTCCAGATGTTTCGGAAAATATCTCTTCTATTCTCTGACCATTGACTGGGCTAGTTGGGGATTGTTGGAGCCATTGTTGCAAAATCTAGAGGGCTCTGGGGCAGTGCTTCCTAAGGTATCTGATGTAGCAGACCAGCAGAATATTTTTGGCAGTGTGCCGAGGACTATCACCATTTTTGTGCTCAGTGGTTCACTGACCATTTCCAGTCTACAGCCAACCACTTTGAGTAGCACTGATCTAGAGGAGTAGCATGCTTTTAAAGCATTTACCAGTCAAATATGTATATTCTTTGTTATTTTTCATTTTAAAAATTAATTATTAACAAATAAACCCCAGTTTAGCAATCACTTTCATCCAAAAATTGTGTAAGCTTCAAAGGGTAGCTCCACCTAAATCCTACCAATCCCCCCCCTTTCCATTTGCTCATCCTCTCTGGAAGAGTTAATTGATCTTCAGGGTCAGATTTTTTAAATTGGTGGGGGGGGGAGGCTGCACTGCAGCAGAATAGAATGGGAAAGTCCCATTAAATAATGAGAATTGTGATCGTATTCCTCTGGAGTGCATTTTCATAAAAGCCAGCACTCAATGGCCTGTTCCAGACTGCCAAAATAAAGCTGCTTCGGGTCTCTTTGGAGGTATGCTGTTTAAATGATGCGTGCATCATAAGAATCCGGAAGCTGCACCAAAGCTGCACTCCAGTGCTTAGGAATGGAGTGTAGCTTTGGCGCGACCTCCGGACTCTTAGGACCCATGCATCATTTAAACAGCATACCTCCAAAGAGACCCGAAGCAGCTTTATTTTGGCAGTCTGGAACAGGCCAATGAGTATATTCCCTATGTGGTCAAAAGGTATTTGTAGCCAGTTGACTGTCTTTCTCTACTTAATTGTATTTCATACCAGTGTGTTCTATTGGATATAGTAAAACTAAATGTATTGTTGGTCATGTACAGACAGTTTTAAAATGTAATTGCCTAAATAATTATGGAAGAAGTAGGCAACAGCTTTCAAAGCAGAAATACATTTCCTTGTAATATTCAGCAGTTGTTAAAAGTAACATGTGCCTTTCTTTATTCACCTAAAAGCACATGCTTTTAATTTTTGATTCCACCTGATACAAGGAATGTCATGATTTCCTAAATGCCTTTTCCCCTCATTGATGAATTTCAGACTACAAATAGTGAATTATCACTAATGTTCCATCATTGATCCATCTGGGGCCACAACATACTACAATTCCCAGGAATCCCTAGCACTGAGCCAGGGCAGTTCATGCGGTCTCAAACTGGATTATTTCTGCAGTGTGTTTTGGACCTAAGAGAACATTTTGAAAATGGAATTGTAAGCTATTTTAAAGTGTTTTTAGATTTACCCATATACACATGAGCAAGCGTCTCCTATAGTTATATGGCATCTTTGTCTACTGTTTTCAGTATAGTCTCATGCTGCTTCCTCTGATACCTAACAAATCAGATGGACAAACAGACACCAGGTTTTAAATCCAGATTTTAATCCCATCTAATAAACCCACTGAATTAATGGAAACTTTTGAATCAGTACTAACGTAAGTCCCAGTAATTCAGTTGTTGTACATCATTTAATATTAATATGGATTTAGGTCTCTCTAGTTTATACCTTCTGTTCATAAAGTTGTTATGTTTGTACTGCAAATATTTTTTTGCAAAAAATAAAGCTTTTCATTTGATTAAAAAAGACTGGATTAGTGTTATTTTCACCTAGAGTAAACCCATTGAAATGAATTGAATTTATCAGTTATAACTAATTTAAGCCCCATTGATTTTACTTGTTCTGCTTTAATCTTGTGCTCTTTCTTAGGATCAACTGCATCTGAAAATTCTTGAGATGCTAATAATATTGGCATTGAATTGCAATCATATATAAGAACAAATGTGTATCTAAGACGAAAGGAAAACCATATATTTCTCTTTTAATCTTAGATCAGACCCCAACGCCAACTCGATTCCTGAAGAATTGTGAAGAAGTGGGTTTATTCAATGAGCTAGCAAGTCCTTTTGAAAATGAATTCAAAAAAGCTTCTGAAGATGATATTAAGAAAGTATGTTAACACAAGACATTTAAAGCCAGATTGCATAGCCTGCTGTTGAAAATTTGAATGCTCTTTGTCAGTAGTATCAGTAAAAATGAGAAAGTTAGTTTTTTAGCTTATCTATTTGTTCTAAGAAAATATCAAACTATATTTGGAGATAGTGACAGGTCATGAAAGTATGACTGGTACATAATTTATTTTGTCTCACACAACTAGGCAGCTAGCAGTAGCACTAAAGGAAACCAAAATCTTAGGAGGAAAGGAAAGGAAGGAATCTAATCACAAAGTAGAGTGGTAATACCACAGGTGCTTAAGCACTTACATAGTTGCTGGGATAAGATCCCTAATGGGATACAGAAACATGCAGTTTGTGACACTGACCATAAACCTTCAAAGAATTGGCCTTTAGTCTTGAGATGTCAAAACAATGTATTCTGCTTACCCAAAAGTCAGTTCTGTTGAAACAAGATGTGCCAAAAAAAACCTTATCTCAGTTCATGTCTCTGCTATTAGATGGGAGTTTATGAATATATTCCATTTCAGCTGTTCTTTCCAATATTCTTTTGAACTTTCTCTTTTTTTTTTCTCTTTTTTTTTTTTTTTTTTGAAATGTCTCTTCTTGTTTCTCCTGTGGGTGATACTTTTCTTTAATTAAGGAAGTTGTAGCACAAAGTAAATTCCTTTGCTTGCCAGGGCTGAAAAAAAGAGATGGGAATACTTTTTGATCAGGATATTATAACCTACTTGCTCTTTAAAAATATAACTGGTTGTAGATATATGTATCTGCTTGTTCTTTTAGATGCCACTAGATTTATCACCTCTTGCAACACCAATTATTAGAAATAAAATCGAAGAGCCTTCAGTGGTTGAAACAACTCACCAGGATAGCCCTTTACCTCATCCAGAATCCACTACCAATGATGAAAAGGTCAGTAAATTTTTCACAGTTCAGAAGTGTAGTCTGTGGATGGATTTTGCTATTTAAGTTGAGAAAATTATTAACTACAAATAGTTTTACAGGTCTCCCTGCCCACATCAGCATTAATCATTCAGATAGCATTAAGAGTCTAAGCACAAGAAAATCTGCTCATTCATATTACAAAAGTGTCCATCCTTGATCAACTAAAGGTCATTGTTACTACTTTGAATTGGAGCTTAAAAAATTATTTTTAAAAGGATTTCATTCCCTTCATTTGTTCAATTGCAGTTTGTTGCCTTTACCCATTGCAGTGTTTAAAGGAAGCTCATTGCATGCTTATTACCTTTTTGTTGATTTTTATTACCACTTCAAAATACTAAGAGAATGGCTTAAAATGTTTTTTAAAAAAATCATGCTCCTAAATATGCCTAAAAATTCCCTTAAAAAGAGGTTAGAAAGCTTTGGTGGTTATACCAATAAGGTAATGTTCTTCTCATTTGTTATGTTACTTTTGAGATGTGACCTTTTTGCACATTAACTACCAAAACAGTGTCTCAATGCTAGTAACTATGGGGCTGTACAGTCTGCCTGTTTTAGCGCTGCAGCAGCAACATGCTGCAGCCCTGATCTTGCCTTTTTGCACCCTGGGAAAAGTGACATAGCCAGTGCCACAGCTTTTCGGCGCTCCTTTGGCACTGTGTCACGTAGATGCAGCACCGGAAAAGCAATGTGACATTGCCCACCGTGTGGTGTGGCACGCAATGTCACACTGGCCTGGGGGCAGAATCAGGGCATGCGTCGTGCAGACACCCTGCCCCAACTCCGCCCCCAGGCCAGCCTTAATGGCCAGTCTGTACACCCCCAATGTTACTTCCAAACTCTGCTCTGAATATATTACTGAATCTCTTGTAATGCAAAACATTTCTAAAACATATTGCTCATCTTTCCCATCTTGCCCCTGAACTAGATATTCTCACCTGCCTCACTTCAAAAGAGAATGGAAAAACAGGTACACATTGCAAGGCCAAATTAGTCCAATAGTATCAGTGGCTGATGTGGAAAAACTCAGAATATCTGTGTGATGTTGGTGACGTAAGATATAACCCTAGCTTGCAACATTTTTTGATAGAATTGGATAATTTTTCATAATGCATTGTTAGATTCTAAAGGGATCTTTGGAGAGTTGGAACTGCAATGATAAGCTGTTATGTTTCCTGTAGGAAGTGTGTCTCCAGCCGACTGCTCAGCCTACATCCACAATTGTTCGTCCAGCTTCTCTGCAGGTTCCTAATGTGTTGCTTGCAAGTTCTGAGTCCAGTGTCATTATTCAGCAAGCCATACCTTCACCAACCTCTAGTACGGTCATAACCCAGGCTCCATCTTCCAATAGGCCAATAGTGTGAGTTCCAAATATATACATGTATCTATAAATAAAGTGTGCCCTCCACATACATGGGTTTACCATTCACGGGTTTGATTGTTGGCAAGTTTGTTTGAAGGGCAACTATGCTCTTTCTGCACCCCGCACAGCCTGGAAGGGTGCATGTGCTTGGCTTTCCCCCATTTACAGTTTTCCACTTTCGCGAGGATCTTAAGCCCCTAATCCCGCAAATGTGTAGGGCACGTGTTTGTATATGAAGTGATTTCTCTGTATATTTTGCTCCTGGTTTTTCAAAATATTTCTTCATAGTCACATTGCTTCTTCCTTTTTTTAAAAAAAGTTTCTATTGATTTTATCTAAAGCAGCAAAAGATCTGCTGGAACATTAAGGGTTTGAAAAATTGGCTTGTCCACTGGTTTTGGCTGAATAACAAAATTTTGGGAGGTTGTCTTGAATTGTACCATTTCTCTGAGCACAATTTTCAAGGTGGGTTTTTTGTGGGCCTCAGGGATTTGAGGGGCCAAGAAAAGTGATTGGAGCAACGTGTCCTGTGCATTCCCCGTTTCTGTGCTAGACACTGGAAAAGGAGGAGCTGGTGAAAATTGCCCCTCCCTTCACTGAATCTCCACTCCTTCCACAAACAGAAGGAAGGGGAGCTCTGGATGCAGCTGTCCGTCTCTTAATCCTGTTTCAAATAGGCATAATATGTACAAACTGCACAGTATTGCTGTCATGAGAAATGAAATACCCTGTGTGCTCTGTACCATATGTACTATAGTGCTTTTTCTTTCTCCCCATTTCTTTTCTTAGACCAGTTCCAGGTCCTTTCCCCCTGCTTTTGCATCTTCCTAATGGACAAACCATGCCTGTTGCTATTCCTGCCTCAATCACAAATTCTAATGTGCATGTCCCAACTGCAGTTCCGGTAAGTGTGTATGTATATATGACATACCCACCTACTTCCTGTGTTTGGGCAAGTTGCAGCTTCCAAACCCTAACACTGGAAACATTTGTAACTCCAGCACCACTTGATCCAGGTGGGCATATGTGGGGGAAGTCAGACAGAAGGATTGAAGAGAGAGATATGACCACAGCATGCTGGCAGTTGGGAAGGCTAAGCCCTGCCCCAGCCAGGATCTCAGGAGAAGGCCTTAAGGGTTTCCTCAGGGAGAGGAAGAAGGACTACATTTAACATTTGAACATTAAGAGAAATTTCTTAATGCTAAGAATGGTCCAACAATGGAAGTCATTACTGAATTAGGATTCTAATTTTAAATGACTTTGCTCTTGAACTTCCTGCACTGATAAGGCAATTGAAGTGTTTCTTTTACCAACTATGATTCTGATTTTGCCACTATTCATGGCTGGCTTGCTGCATCAGTAGTTCTGACAGTAAAATTAAAGTGATACATTAATACTGAAATCCATAGTATTAAACCACTTGTTACCCAAATTATTCTGGCATTTGATAACCAGATAAAAACTATAATAAAATGGGTCGGGAGGGAGCTAAGCCATTAAAAGTTTGGTTGCTTTAACTTGGCACTTCAGTTATATCAGCTTTTGCTCCTGACATATATGACTGTATGAAGAATATTCCATAGATAGGCTACCACCATTGATTAGATCCTGACTATCCACCACCAAGTCTTGGCAGGTTAATCTGTGCTATGACAGTACAACATGATTACTGCATTACAGTTTAGTAATCTTAGGACTTTCCACAGTGAGCAGATATACCATTGTAGCTGCTTATAAAGTGAAATGTTCTTTTGTGCTTGTTGTAATTCTGACTATCTTGGACAGCTTGTTAGACCTGTCACCATGGTGCCTAGTATTCCAGGAATTCCAGGGCCCTCTTCTCCACAACCTGTGCAGTCTGAGGCAAAATTGGTAAGTGGTCCATTCTTCAGTGTGATTAATTTGTGCATAATATAAGAGGCTAGTTAGTGAAACTGATTATTACATAGAGATTTTTAATATAAATGTTTACTTAGTAGTTCTTCGCTTTCTATTCAGATCTTCTGTTTTGTGTATTTGTTGAGCTACTACATTTTCAGTACTGAAGAAAGTGGATTTATAAATTTATATCTGAAATACATGTACATTTTGGAAAGCTGACCACTGTGAGCAAACTATTAAATTTAACCATAATGGTACTTAGTATTTATTTAGCCTTTTAGACCACTGGATGCATTTCTCATATGTAATAACGTCATCATCAGCTCAGTACAAGTGTATGATATAAAATGGGTTGACGTCTGAGTTGCATAGAGATATCTCTGAGTGCATCTCCCATGTTGTTTTTATTGTGTGCCTTCAAGTTGTTTCCCACTTATGGTTACCCTATCACAGGGTTTTCTTGGCAAGACTTCATTTTTAATTTATTTTCATTTAGAGTATTTATACCCTGATTTCTGCCATTTAGTCAGAGGGGGTTTTCTATTGCTTTCTTCTAAGGCTGAGAGAGTGTGACATGCCCAAGGTCACTCAGTGCATTTCCAGGGCTGAGTGGGGATATGACACCAGATCTCCCAGAGTCTCAGTTCAACATTCAAATCATTGTACTATGTTTGGCTTCACATCTGATATAGCTTTGGGCAAGACCTCAGCAATCCCAACCCAGTGTATTGGGAGGCACTGGACCCAACAGAGTAGCCCAGAGGGAATGTACAGGCACCTGAAAGGATGAGTCTTCTCTAGCAGGAACAAGCTCTCCCCGGCTCCACTGCTGCGTGGTTGTAATATAAGGACTAGGCTCCACAGAGAAATTCAGAGACAGCTCATGGGAGTCAGCCAGTGTCTTTCCCCCACTTTTGAGTGATCCACTGAGAATGCTTCAGGTCAGCTGAACTCTTGAGACCATCCTTCCACAGCACCCTGAGGAAGATGAATGAAAGGCAGTGGCTTTCTTTTATACAGTAACTACCAATGTGCTTTCCTTTCTCTCTCATCATGCCATAATATACCAAGTGTGAGGAATTTTTAACCCTCAAGATGTTGATCAACTACTGTTGCCATCTTACCTCACACATGACTAAGCTGGGTAGAGTTGATGGGAACTGTAGTCCACCAATATCTGGATAGCCAGCCCCATCCAGCTGTGTCACACCACTTCATTGTATCTATCTGTCTCTCTGGCTGGCACATTAGATTGAGAGCAGCAGGGAGATCCTGAAAAAGAGGGATGTTACTAATAAATGGCTGAGTACAGTAGATTGCAAGCAGTACTACAAAGCCCTATACAAAGAGTGTTTTTTGGGGGGAGTTGCTACGAATGGTGCTGCCAAGGGAAGAACATGCAAACAGCATGAAGGTTTGTCATCTTTTCTTATCAGTGGGTTTCAGTGGCTGAGTGGGGATTTGAGCCCTGGTCTCCAGAGTCATAGCTCAAACTTCTGTACAACACTGGCTCTCCTACATTTCCACAAAGTTAGTTTAACCTAGTATAGTGCGCCCGCGCCATACGCGTGCGCGCCATATGCGGCCTTGAGCATATGCGCTCAAGCCGCGGCGCGCGCGCAGGGCGGAAGGGGCGGCGCATCCCATTCAATTGAATGGGCGCGCGCACCTGTTGCGCCCTGCCCGCGCCGCCGCGCACGAGCCCCATTGTTTCCAATGGGGCTCGAGCATAGGCGGAATTCGCCTTACGCGACGGGATCCGGAATGGATCCCCCGTGTAAGGCGAGGACGCACTGTATCTGTTGCTACTGTCCTTTATAAAGTGATCTGTTTTATAGAACAGAGCAATTATTATTCTTATATAGAAAGGGAACAAGATGCAGTCAGGCAATCATGTCCTGGTAGTATTTCAGAAGGAGTGGTTGGGGGGGGGGATTATTTTAAAGCAATTTAAGATCATAGTCTTTTCTAATTCTAAGAAAGTGTAAAGATAGGTTTTAATGGGCATCTTATTGAATAGGTATATCAGAACCACTAACCTTTTGAGGCTGTAGTGCAATCTGGAATTTGTGACTGTAATGGAAGCCTCCCAAAATGCCTGTCATATGGATCATTTACACATTGGTTGCTGTAATAGGTATGGCCAATCACAAAATGCCCATTTCAAGGAAGGACAAAACTGGAGACTAAAAAACAACTAGCGTGCCCATAACGTAAGGCAGAACCCAATAACACTGGCAAAGTAGGATTGCCCTTGCATTTAGCATGGGGATATCAGGAGTGAGAGAGTATGGTGGGGGTGTGCCTCCTTTGATTGCTTGCATGGTTGCACTAAAAACCCTCTTCTAGATAAATGCATAAAAAGGATTTCTCTCTCCGACAATTGTCTATTCATTGTTTACCTCTTTTAAATGTCCTTAAGCGCCTTCTCTTCTTTACACACATCTGCCATCCATCCACACAGCCACACATACTATTCATTCATACAAACCTCATTCCTCTGCCACCCCAGTCATTCTGCAGTCTCCCTCCCCACCCAAATTGTCTTGATTGTAAGGTGACCTGATTGAGCTACTAAGAGGAAATGCAAGACCCAGGTTTATGAGTCTGAAAACAGAGTCATCTTTTTCCCTTTATTCTTTGACAAGTTTCTATAGGTTCCCTAGTCAGTGAGCTGCATAGCAAAACATCACTTTTATGGTTGCCCACCATTTTCATTCTGTAAGAGTTCTTCTGGGTCCACATCAGCCTAAAGGCAGGCAAGGAAAAGGAAACGAGTGTGTGTGTGCGGGGGGGGGGGGTGTTACATGCCAAATGTTCTTCATCTTTCCAAGGTAAATAATAACTTAAATAAAATAAAATAATAAAAAAAAATTTTTTTTATTTATATCCCACTTCTGTCCAAGACAACCGGGGGGCTTACAAGTTAAAATTGTACAATCCCAGATCCCAGTATCCCCCCTCCCTCCTAAAATAACAATTAAACAGTTCACAGTTTAAAACATACTTTAAAATAAACAGATCAGACAGTGGCTATAGCAGATTCAGAGGGGAAACAGGTTCAAATTTTGGTGGCCGGTTATCTATCCGGGAAAGGCCTGTCAGAAAAGATCAGTCTGAACAGCTTTTTAAAAGCTGTTTAGCCTGGTAATGTGATGGATCTCCTCTGGCAGGCCATTCCATATTCTGGGAGTGGCAGCCGAAAAGGTCCTCTGGGTGGTTGCAGACAGCCTAGTGTTCATAGGCTGCAATAAATTCCTCCCAGGGTAACTGAGTGTGTGGGGTGGATTATACAGAAGGAGGCGATCCCAAAGGTAGGTTTAGGGCTTTAAAGGTGATAACCAGCACCTTGTACTGCGCCCGGAAACTAATGGGCAGCCAGTGGAGCAATTTTAAAATAGGTGTTATGAGATTACTTCTGGCTTTAGCAGAAACCAACCTGGCTGCATGTTCTGCACTAAATGAAGTTTCTGAACTAATCACAAGGGTAGCCTTATGTAGAGTGCATTGCAGAAATAAAGTTGTGAGGTTACCAGCATGTGCACCAGCTTCTAGGTCCCTCACTTTAAAAAATGGCATCAAGGCTCATGTCTGTAGGGATCTTGGTGCCCATGAATGCATGAAAAAATACAATTTATCTTTAGATTATACGATAGCAAAATATATGTTATTGTTTAAAGATAAATATTTTACAATGTCGTTGCTCATGTTTAAATTCTTTTATCTTCTTATTTTGGTACTAATATTAAACTGGGAGTAAAGGTTCTAATTGCTTAAAAGATTGAAATACTTGTAATTATCAGATTCCCTACACACAATCTTGTTTGAATGTGATAATCTTTGCCCTGTAACAGAAGAAGAAAAATAGCATATTATAAGAAATTGCCCTCAGGGCTCTTGCATATAATATTACATAGTAATTTTTCTCACTGTAAAGTCTTCTCTTTCAGTTTTTTGATAAAGATAATAATTCTGTGTTTGCTATTTAGTTGATAGAATCGCTGTTGTTACTGAAAAAGCTAGTGCAGTCTTTTTAAAGCATTGCAGTTAAGCTAAGAACACAATTAACACACATCTGATTAAGTTATAATCCTCTTTCATGTTGAAGTTTACTTGTTTTTGTTATAGCTGCCTGTTTCTTATTTAGAAAGTGTAGAATCTTGCATATTTTTTCTTTTGCCTAAATGAAACTGCAGTAGATTCAGTTTAAAACACCATCACCAGCTCAGCATTTTCTGTAAAGTGGGCCATTATATTAGATACACATTTCCATCTCTCCTTGTATGGATTTGCTGGATGTACGCTAGAATGACTAAGAAAATCCTTTCCTTGGGTTAGATTTTCTTTAGTACTTGAATCTACATTAATTGTAGAGAATACATGAACTGACAAAAGATGCCTAATAGTCAATATCCCTAAGCTGGTAAAAAGTGAAAGCAGTGAGAAGCACCTGCAAAATTTCATAGTGATTGCACATGTTGGGATTGACTGAAAATATATACTGTATTCTGATACCTCTACTCATTGAGATAAATGTACTCATGAAAAGCGGCATGTAGAATTGCCTAAGGTAATTCACCACTATCTAGGCAGGATGTTGAGGTATACCTCTAATTATACAGTTACAAGATCATAATTGGTTTCTTACATTACAAAAATTAATACTTTCAATGTATTTTACTATAATTGCCTTTGTTTATCATCGTATATATTAATAACCTTCCACTGTTTGACAGTGGCACAGTTCCATGTAACAACAAACTGTTATAAGCAAAAGGTTAACACACTCCCCCATTTCTTTTCTTATGCCTTCAACAGAAGCAGATTGACAATCTCTGCTTTCACTTTTGAGTAAACCAAAGTTTTCTGTTAATGTGCACATCTAAGAATCTTGTTGTAAAAGCAGTGTAGCTATCAAATCAGGGTTTAATCCTTCTTTGTCAACTAACTGCATTTAGAGTAAACTGCAGGTTGAGTAATGGGTAATGTGTTTTCAGTTGCCACATATGAAAGGAGGGAATACTAGGTCTTGTAGCAAAAACAGCTAATTATATTGAAGCTGATCATTTAACTTTAAAAATGTATGACAGCAATGGCAATCATATTTTTTTGTTGTTTGTCATCCTCGACGTATGGCAATTTTATGGATGAGAGGCCTACAGAGACTGTCCTGCTTAGTTCTTGCAAATTCAGGGTCATGACTTCCTTGATTGAATCAATGCACTTGTAGTATGGTCTCCCTCTCTTCCTACTGCCTTTCATTTTTACCAGCAACTCACAAACTTTGTATAATTATGCATTTGGTTAGATCGGCAAAAGCTAACTATTGAACAATGTATATTACAAATGTTTGCGTGTTCAGAATGGGAAAAGTTTCTAGATGGAACCAAGTTCATCTTAGCAAAGCAACCAAGATAAAAATAGGTTGGGATAAATTTAAATTAAAGACAGCTCCTTAGTTGCTAAAAAGTGAAAATTGGCATTGTAAGTGTTTCACTGAAGTCATGATTTAAAAAGCTAGACATCCACATTTTGTCCAATGGAGGGAAAGTCTCAGACAGAAAGAGGATAATTTTTAACCTGACTGTTTATAAGTATTTTGAGAGCAGTGAAAACCTGTTCTTAGGAAATAAATTTTAAATTACATTTTAAAATCTTTTTTTCTTTCAATTTGTAATTTGCTAATTATGTCTTGCTTTCAGATCTACCATTACATATGAATGTTACATGAATGTTACATACAAAGCTACAGGTATATATATATAAATATATACAAACAGAAGTGTCAATGCAGTTTTCTTCTGGTAAATACACACAATATCTGTATACATGATGACTGAAAATGCATTTTGTTTTCTCTCATCTTTAGCAATGAGAGAGATAATTTGTCTCATATGCTGAATCTACATTCATGGTTGCATTCATCTGAAGAATGTTCTTCTCCCCATTATATGCATTCTAATTGCAAGCCAATCCTGGGGTGTTCATTGTAGATTTAAATCTCTTTTGTGCTCTCTGGTGGTATTTCGTAGTGTTGCCAGATTGAAATTATGCATCTTACATGACAGACCATGCTGAAAATTAGGCCGCACTGTATTAGTTAGTTATGTATGTATTTCATTGGCACAGCTGTGTCTTGCTTCCATATGTGTAAATTTTCACATAATTGCTTTAAGTTTGATTTATAAAGTACGTATTAAAACAACTAGTGTCTTTGGGGCTGCTGACTGTCGGTGAAAAAATGCTAGAACATAAAACAGATATGTTTGAAAAAATTGGTTCCATTTGATTAGACTTGACTTAAAGCAGGTCTTCAGCCAAAGGTTGAAATCACAAATTAAGAGCCGGGTGTGTTTCATAATATAGATTTTATGCTATTTTCCCATTTTAAAAAGTACAGTTTGTAGTATAACCATAACAAGTACATTAAAACATGCAGAAAGTAATTGATTAAACACTTCAAGCTAAATAATTTCATAGAAGAAGGTTAATACAGTCAAATCTGAAAGTTTATAACTTAAGCACATTAAGGTGGACACAGGTCATGTTGAACTTACTACCTGCTTCTGAAAGATAACATGAAGAATTTAATTGCAACTGTAACTGGAAATCAGAGTGCTGGTGGGGGGGGGATGAAATGCCCACAGATAGTGTAACCTTAATAAAGAGACTTTGTATTGAAATCTTTATACAAAGACTTTGACATGCTGTCTGTTGCTGAATAATTCACATACCCGTTTGAGTTTTACACCCTTGAATCAATATGATTTTCATAAATGTCACCTTACTGTTGAACATGGTTTTTTTTCAGTGAATCTACTTTAGTTGAGACTAGCAGTGAGATTAGTCTCTATTTTTCTAGGATAGTTACTGGATTGTGTTCAGTATCTGTAACGCTTTAATTTTCCACTTAACAACAGATGTTTTCTAAGTAATTGCTGCACTGCTCCATGAAGGGGTTATCTATCCATGAAACATTGTAACTGAACCTGTAGATTGGCCCTAAGCACATGTTAACTGTTTCATTTGGTATTTATTCCTTTATAATTTATTTTGTTTATATCCTGCTTTTCTCCTATATGCGACCCAAAGCAGCTCACAATGTATGTTAAAATAATATAGCTAAAAGCAGTCTTGAATGCAAAAATGTAAAAACACTAAATACAGACCTCTTAAACAAATATTAGTTTAAAACTTTTTAAAGCGCATTAAAACCTGTTTAATTTTAAACTGGAAGAGCCTCATGGCATTGTCTTTTTCTCTTTTAGCCTTTCTGCTGTTATTCTGCTATCACTTTGAAGGTATTCTATAATAATAAAAGATAATAAAAAAAGATATATCCATGTCGGCATGGTTGTTTTTCACAACCATAACTCCAGGACATCATGCTAGGTACCTCAAAATTGGATACATTGCTTTTGATTTTCATCCAAGTTGCACTGCTGAGTTTCACATTGAAATTCCAGTTGAGGGGTTACTAGTAGCAAAAAAGGAATGTCGCTGATATTTCATTGAAAAACTTTGGTGGATACCTCAATTTGACAGTGGTGGATTTTTTGTTTGTTTGTTTGTTGTTTGTTTGTTTTGTTTTGTTTTGTCATCCACATGGCAGTGAGTGCCCAATTTCAATTCAAAAGATAAAATTCCAAACAAAGTTTTGCCAGAAAGAATAAAGGAAACTTGCACATTGCGGTGCGGAGTTCATAATTTGACCCAGTGCTTTTGGCTGTCACCCAAGTTGCTCTGGCTGAGTTTGAAGTGGGGAACTTTGAGGAAACAAAAGAGTGGCCTGCAAAAACTCACTGAGGCTTGAATCCAGAAGAAGGCTCTCTGAGACCCAGCTCCTAAGATTTCTGAATCCGGGGCAAAAAGTCGGAAAAGCAGGAGAGATTCCACATGTTTAAAAATGGTGGGGAAATAGGAGAGGTCTTCCTGAAATACTCCTGGAAGATTCCTGAAGTAAGAAGGGGAGAGTGGAAAATAAAGAGACCCTTTTATGATGTTAAATGTATAGTTGGGAGGCATTGGAAAAAATAATAGTGAGATACAATTGTCCTCAAATTAGGGAAGAATTCCTTTCAGAATTGTCTCTTTTTTGTTTCCAGAAACATGTGTAGCAAATGAAGAGTTAGCAAATATTTCTAGATAAAATTAATGAAAGGATGATCTTGTATGTTAAACATTTGCTTTCAAGTGGTATTCTCTGGAATGCTCTCCATAGATTGTTTTTTGTTTTTTTAAGCAAACTGTAAAGAAATACTTGCAGCATTGTGGGTAGCAAGTAGGTTTTCTGCAGGGGTTACTACAGAGAATTGACAGAGGGCAGCTTGGCAAATGTTCAGAAACTCACATTAACTTTGTTGAGCTCGGCATGGGACCTTGTGTTCAGCAGAACTCTCCTGACCTGCCTCTCTGCATGCCGAGCTAATCAGCAAACACCTAATGAGCCTTCTCTAAAGAAACAGACCCTCTCCCAGCCTACTTCATTTTCATGCATTCTCTTGAGGGAGGGGAGAGACAAGACTTCATGAGGACTGATGATGCTGCAAAGACCACAATAATGATAATTAACTTGCTGAATTTAGAAGATTATGCTGTTAATTAGTTGCAAAATAAAGATAAGTAATAGAGCAGCAGATGGTAAGATAACACCCAGGAGAAGAGGGGTTATTACTCTGATGAGGTTTTGTGGCAGATATGAAATATGGGTCTCACTTTCCATGAATTGTTGTTACAATAATATTGTTTCTATAAACTTGTGATCGAGCAGTCGATTCCTACCAGTTCAGACTTAGGAAATGGATTTATTTTCAAGGGCATTCATATTTTTTGAAATCACCTTTGCAGTTTAGTATTGGGAATGTGGGTTGAATCATCATAAGTGTAGTTATATTATTGTGTATTTTATTTTAAATTGGAGATAGGGAAATTTAGCCTTCCAGGCCAACCCATCCAACACATAGGACCTCATGTGAGACACTGCTTCCAATTGTAGGAGGGAGATGTAAAGCTTGGCTAGAATGCCATTATAGCCTTGAAGAGCACTGCTTGTGCACTTCACTCCTCCCCAAACACCAGCTGAATCTTTTTTCTGTTTGGAGAAAGACAACTGGAGAAAAATAATTGAGGCTTATGGTGTGACACTTGACAATGTCAGGGGAGAGGTGTCAGGAGCTGGCACCTGCCCCAACGTCATTCAAGCTGCCAGGTTAGTTGTGACGTTCTGGCTTCCACAACCAATCCAGTTCCTCACCCTCATTCAGATGTATTTATCACTGTATCACCAGTTGCAAAGTTTACTGGATGGCCTGAATGCAATTCTTCTTTCAGCCTCTTTCATAGCATGTCTCCTCTAAGGTATTGCCCTTAGAGGAAGAGGAGACTGGGGGGAAAACTGAGATCTCCTGATACAGGACAGAATATGAATATTTAAATAGATTGATGCATGATCAACAGAATGTCTGTTGTTGCAGCATTTTGCTCAATGAGTGAGACATTCCAAAACACTTGAGATGACCTAGAGGTGGCCATTCATGTTTATTCACCAGTCCTGGCTCCTGGTATTGTGGCTTCATAGACAGGAAGGATACACTTTCTGCAGGCATCTGGAGGTGGTCATCTCTTCTTCCTTGGATGAGCTCTTACAGCTTCCTGGCCACTGTATTCAGTGGCTTAGTTTCACAATTTCTCCTTTGTCTTACAGCTTATATTGTGTTATATTGCGATGCTTTGGCTACTGGAGGAGGCCGCTGCACTCTTCAGAAAGCCTTTCCTGGGGTTGAGGGAGCCTGGGGATAGCAGAAGGAGCTGTGTTGGGAGGCGGGGAGAAATAATTCCTACTCCAGTAGTGGTAGCTTGTATAAGCAATTTGAAATCAGAAAAAATATCATTGAGTAAATAGGTATTGCAGAGCATTGATCATCATGGAACATTTTTCTTCTTTTTAGAGATTAAAAGCTGCCTTAACCCAGCAGCACTCTCAGGTAACAAATGGAGATACTGCAAAGGGACAAACGAGTGGATTGGTTAGAACTCAGTCAGAGGAAGCCAGGCCACAATCACTACAACAGCCTGCTACATCAACTACTGAAACACCGGTATGAAGCCTTGCTTCTGACTCTGCTTCCTGTGATTAAAAATTGATTCATTTTTCTCACTTCTGAAACAAAGCAAAGTTGATATTACATTAGGTTAAAGAGATGGAAGATGAAAGAAAAAGGGAAAGTGTGGATGTATCATGACTAAATTGTAAACTGGTGATATACATGAAACTAGAACAGGTTTATTGCTTCCATGGTGGGGTTACATGGCTTGTTTTAAATTTAAATTTAAATTTTTGTTCCCTGCTTAAATGTAAACTTCCCACTCACCCAAATATAATATTTTTTATAATCCTATCCTAACATTTCTTGGATTATTATTTTAAACAAGAAAAGAAATAAGAAAACTCACTAAATTATATATCATCCTAGGATGAGGCGGGAAACAATAGTAAAATTAACACTCCTGGAGCTATGTAATTATAACTGTACAGTGGTACCCGGGATACGAATGCGCCGCCTTACGAAATTTCCGGGTTATGAAAAAAATCCAATTAAAAAAACTGTTCCGGGTTACGAAGGTTTTTTCGGGTTACGAAAAAAATTTTGGTGCTTTTCGGCGCTATTTCACACGAAATCGCGGCTTTTCCCCATTAGCGCCAATGGGTTTTTCGGCTTGCGAAGTATTCCGGGTTACAAAAGCGGCGGCGGAACGAATTAATTTCGTAACCCGGGGTACCACTGTATTTTGTTAGGTGCTGTAAAGATTATAAGTGAAGTGCTTTCATCATCACTTGTTAAGAAAAGCCATTTTTTATTTCCCTGGCATTATAATTGACACACTTCATTCCGTAGTTACTTTTGTGCTTAAATGGTCAAGGAATATGAAGTTTAATCCTTAGGAACTGGCTTATAATGGAGGCTACCACTGTTACAGAATACAGATCAAATGAATTTGTGGTGGTCATCTCAAAATAAATGGCAGAGATCAGCTCCAAGGAAATTACCAAAAGTAACTATAACCAAAATGATACTACATCTTAAATAAACAATACCCACTCTGTTCTATGTATCTTCTATGTTGTATATGTTTTTTCCTCTCTCATTCTTCCCTCCACCTTTAATAATACTACTTGATCTAGCCACAGTTACTACATTCTGTGAAAGATACACCAGTCAGATGGATGCATTCATTAGTACTCACTTTTGCAGCAGACCCTCTTCCTACAGTTCCCAACTTTGACTTGAGCCCAACTAGTACTGTCCTTGGTACTGCATCCCTTCATATCCTGCTCCTTAGCATGTGACTGTATGATCTCTTGCCCTTTGTGGTGCTTCCTGCTCTCACTTTGCATCTTCCCTCATTACTGTTCCTTCCTTTCTTCTCTGATCATCATTTCCTTTTATGTGTTGTATCCATTGACTTTCTTTGTGCGATCTTCAGCCTGTGGCTGTGTCTACCTATGGTCCCATTCCCCATATCTTAGTCTATCCTACAGTCTATCGTCTGCTCCCTCACTTTTTGGTTTGGATGCATCTTCCATGGATTAGTTGAATCAGAGGATGATATTACGTCCAAAATGGGGAACTTTGGCTTGAATCTTAAGTTCAATTCTGGTTAGTAATTGACATAGTAGTTCCCTACTTTTGGCTGTAATGGGAAACTTTAGTTTTAAAAAATGGACTGAAGTGCCAAAGCAAACATGTGATATGGGAAAGAGCGTGGGAGTCTGCCACTCATTTTCAGTATGTTCAGTCATGGTTTAGGAATCCTTAACAGTTCTGTCTGAACAGCATTTTAGATGGTGTAGATGGGGCCTTCACTAACAAAGGGATAGCTTATTGGGTTTCAAACATTTGCTTTAGCCAGAAATGGTACTATGTCATTTGTCTTTTCTAACATTGTAAAATGAAAACAAAGTATTGTGTGTATTTTAATTAGATTTGGTACTAATTGAGACTGTTATTTATTATAATAATGTTAGTTTGTAGATCCCCAAAATATGTCCAGCATTTGGCTCTAATTAAACATTTTTGGTAGTAAAATGTGATGATTTTTATTAAATTATTATTAATTTATCTTTTTGGTTCCCACAGGCTTCTCCGGCTCAGCCTGCACCACAAACTCCAAGTACAGGTGGTCGCCGAAGAAGAGCAGCAAATGAAGATCCTGATGAAAAAAGGCGGAAATTTCTAGAGCGGAACAGGGCAGCTGCCTCGAGGTGTAGACAAAAAAGAAAAGTTTGGGTACAGTCTTTGGAAAAGAAAGCAGAAGACCTGAGCTCATTAAATGGTCAATTACAGGTACTGTGTGATATTCTTGCTTGTAATTTAAGAACCTGACTTGGGTCTAGAAGAAAAGCACTGTATTGTGGTATATACAGGTTTTTTTAGAGTAAATTAAACATTCATCACAGTAGAAATGTTATACATATTAGATTGTATCTGGTGGCTTTGTAGTAGTTGAAGGAAGGGTGGTGAAAAACTCTCTCAATTTGCCTCCATTTCTTCAAGTCCCACCTCCATTCACATCTCTTCCTTTGTTCACAACACCCTGTTGCAAGACTCTTCTCCTTGTATGGAAATCCATATGTATTTTCTGTTGAAATGTTTTAAGATGTACAATTTTATGCATTTCTCCAATTAACCAGAACATGCTACACCATATTGTTTATTTTTATCCATTTATTTAGCTATTTGTGTTTTTAAATCTATACGTCTAGGGAAAGTTAAATAATAATATTTGGAGTATTTAGCACAAAGGCGGGACAAGCCGGAATTTCACTACATTGAGATTGATAGGCTTCAACACATTATATGAACTGAGACCACTCACTTCCCACTGTGCAATCTGAGAAGCAGAGTGCAGGACCAGTAGCCTTTAAGTCAGCTCAGAATCAGCCACATGAAGAAAAGTAAGGCTGTGTAGGATCAGATTCTCCCCACTCACTCTCAAATATCCACTGGTCAAGCCTATGGAGGAGGGTAAGTCTGTGCAGATTTAGGTTTATGGCCTTAGGATCCCACCCTGACCCTGGGCATATGAGAAATCACGTAGAGTCAGAAGCTTTTCCAGCAGACAATGATCACTAATTAGCAGACACTAATCCTCTTTTGCATATCTTCCCACCCTGAGGCCCTGCCATCAACAACAGAACAATACACAGATTGGCATGGGAATCACTCCTTATACAGGGTCACACAGTATATATACCCACTCTCTTCTAGATCAGCATTCTCAGAAGATGCCAGTCACAGATGCTGGTGAAACATCAGGAATAAACTCTTCTAGAACATGGTCACATAGCCTGAAAAACCCACAAAAAACTATAAACAGATTTTTAGTAGGGGAAGTCAAAATGAAAATCAGCCCGGGGGGGGGGGGGGGGGGGATCTGTTGCCAGCCTGGCAGTCCAAATAATCACAAAAATATTTCTTTTCACAAAGAAAATGTAATACTACACAATTTCCAGTTCATCAACAGGAAGTCAACTTATTTAAAACAAAAAGTGGAAACAGTCTTTTCAAATGAGAAGAGAAATGGTGCTTGCCAAACCAGCCGTATTTGCTGCAGCACTGTAGGAGTTACAAGAGTTCAGGGTTGTTGTTTTTTCTGGTTGCTGGACTGCTAGTTTGACTTGCCACAGGGACACAAGCATGATTCTGCCCTCCTGCCCCAAATGGACTTCCACTTCTTGAAGAGACAGCCAGATTTTCTACATGGATTGTCCTTCTTTCTCATGTAATTTAGTTTAGATTTATTTTTTGTTGAAGATTCTCAAGAATTAATCCCATTGTAATAGATTTGATGAAATTTTTTTTTACATTCTGTCAACAGCAAAACCATTAACTGTGAAGAACAGAACAACTTGTAAAGAAAATTGAATGTCAAAGAAATAATTACACTGTATTGTATGTGGATATATTAATCCTACATTTCCATAGTAATTCTTCACTTGACAAGCTTGCACAGCTGATCAGCATAGTGGGCAGTAATGACCCATGATTACTTATGTTTAATATCAAACTTAATACGTTCAGTCTCCCATAGCATGCCAGCTGTGAAAGAGCGCTAGGGTCCAATAGTTCTTGTTCTGGCTTTGTCAGTTCTACAAAATAAACAGCTCAGGACTTACAGTTAATATGAATATGAAATATAAAAATTATTGCTGTACAGTGCTGCTGTACTACTTTGAGAAGCTAAAAGGTATCAATTGGCAAATCAGTGGATTTGATTAATGGCTTTTGTTCTGTTTCAAGTTATCATGTAAATTAGCTGAAGTATGAGCTAATGGGTTGAAACTTGCTTTAAAGTACTGCTCTTAGAAATGGCCAAAGAGATAACTGTTTAGCTGTTCTTGTAACAAGAAGACTAGTACTCTGGTTCAAGATGGAGCCATTCTTGCTTCAAAAAGTAGTATCTTTGTTTTGTGTGCTTTCATGTATTTTATATTTGGTGCCTGTCTGGCTACAGAAAATTTTGTCAGTTTAAAGTTTTTGCCACTGTAGTGCTGTTCTAAATTTGGAATGTTTTTATTTGTGTGTGTGTGTGTTTATATTTATTATTTATTTTATTTTATTATCATAAATAAAAATTATTCTGTCGATTGAAAACTGAATTAGTTTGTTAGTACAATTTCTCATTGTCAAGCTGTACCAATAATGCACGTGCTATTTGAGTAAAGTTCATCTATGATCTGTGAATAGGAGCAAAACCTAATACAACATTTCTGAAAGCAACACACCAGTAGAGATAATTGCTCTGATATTTTAAGATCAGTTAATCCAGCAGTAAGTATTACAACTTTAGTAAGAGAATTGCAGTGGCAATATTGTTAGACATGCTCATTTATATTTGACATACCAAGAAAGAAACATATGAAATGTGTTTGCTGAAATAAGCTTATGTTATTTTAAAGTACTGAAACAAATGCCCTGAGCTGTACAAAAAGCTGTTAACACAGAGTTATTGTTTGTAGATGATTCCCAGCTCTGGCTAGCTAACATGCAACCTGAATGGGTTCACTCTCCCCTTGAAAGAGTATGTAGGTGCCCAGTTTGGTGCTGTTCTGGGATCGAGTCTTATTAGTTGGGGGACAAGATGTCTTGATGACTTGGAATTACTTGTACCAGATTTGTCTTGTTCATCAGCTGTGTATATAAATGAATTTCATGTTTAGACTTGGGTCCCATCTACAAGATGTCTCTTTACATATATACAAATATTCCAAAATCTGAAAAATCCAAAATATTTCTAGTCCCAAGCATTTCAGATGAGCGAGACTCTACTGATGTTTACATGATTTTTGTTGCACCCCACCCTGACATGAATTTTGAAATGAAGGAATAGTTGATCAGTTTTTAAAATGTATAAATCATCAAACCTTTTTACTGAAGAAATCTGACTTCACGATAATTGTTTTGCACAAGGTTGGAGAACCAGTTTGGATCCACCTCTGTGGCCTTTTGTTCAGGCAGATAATTGGAGCAGGGCCACATATCTTAACATTTCTGATGTCACTTTGCCTCCTCCCTTCACAGGCTTCTCACTTGTGACCATACTCCCCCCTCCCCCTTTTGTGACCTCCTTATTTCTTCCAGTAGGAGAAGGCAGAGAGGGAACAGGCAGAAGTGGAGTACATACACAGTGGTGTGGAAAGCTTCGCCTGACCTGCGCTTTCCCCTGTTGGGAACAACCTGTGCTGGGTTAAGCCTCCTGGTGTTATATACAGTATGTGATCAAAAATCACAGCAGAAATGTTCTTGTCCGTGTGTAAAGGGCACCACCACTTTGACGAATGGAATATGTACTAGGGTTGTGGGGTGTCTGTACGCGACGCCCCAAGGCAATCCTAGCACGTATTCCTTATGTGCTTAAAGGCCCATCTGTACTGGGCCTTTGTCAACTATTCAAGATTTAGTTGGAATTTGTACTTGCAACTTGTATGCAAAAACTTTGACTGTAGGTGTTCACTTAGGGTGGTACTGCTCGATTTTTTTTAAAAAAAACTTTAGTTACCTATTAATTTATTTCATTTATATGCCACCTTTCTCCCAGAGTGAGACTCGGAATGATTCATAAAAAATTAATTACAACTTTAAAATGAAAAGTTAAAAACAATTAAAAATCAGTACATTAAAACAGTATAAAATCATTCAAAAGATAAAAAAATAAAGCACCGTCCCATAAGAAATCTCCTGTGAGCGATTATACAATAAAGGCCTGCTTAAACCAA
The DNA here is from genome assembly GCF_019175285.1 of Sceloporus undulatus. Classification (NCBI taxonomy): domain Eukaryota; kingdom Metazoa; phylum Chordata; class Lepidosauria; order Squamata; family Phrynosomatidae; genus Sceloporus; species Sceloporus undulatus. The sequence goes on from NC_056522.1 coordinate 206,059,830, forward strand.
AAGGTCTTTGTTTGCTGGTGAAAGGAAAGCTGGGAGGGGGTCCACCTAACCTCCTGTGGAGTGGAGTTCCAAAGGATGAGAGTAGCCACTGAGAAGGCTGTCTCTTGTGTTCTCACCAAGTGAGCCTTTGAGGCAGGATCAAAAGAAAGCTCTCCCTTGTGGAACTTAAAACTCTGGCAGGTTCATATATTCTTTCCAATAGTGTTGAAATTATTTTCCAAGTATTTGTAAGCAATGCAAAATTGAGAGCTGTTGTAAACTTATGAACAGAATATTACTTACAATACTGTAATTTTTTATATGTTCAGCATTGGTAGTTTTCAACAAACCTTTATAATTTTAGCTTTAGACAATAGGACTCTGCATGTTGTGGCTGATGCAAAATAATTTTTTCCTTATTTCTGAGGCACTGCTAAATAGGACAGAAAAGAATTGAAATTATTATTATTATTATTTTATTTATAGAGAAAAACAATATAGACAAAACAACGCATTATTAAAGGACCTTTCCTCATGAACAGTCAGTCCACAAAAGCCTGTCGAAACTATAAAACCTTTATCTGTCTACAGGAGGATTACTGAAACGTTGTACCAAACATGTGTTATCTGTGAGCCCATTAGCAAAAAGCATGCATGCATCTTTCAATTTCTCTTCATTGGAAGAAGCCACAAATGGCAGGGTTTGGAGTTTAGCTGTTTTTTGTTTGTTTTTTCATGTTTCAAATTTTGCTGAAATCGCAGCATAGCTTTGAAAATGCGTATGTTTGCAAAATGTGCACAAACATAATTTGGAAAAGTTCATACAAAATGCATACATAAAGAAAAATTAATTTTAAAAGGATGTATATTAGGGAAATTATTCCACAAAATACGCCTGAGTTTCCAGTCCCCTGTGTCTTACAACACCGTACAAAACATGAACAGGAAGACAATATGGGTGGGATTCGAAGAAATGTGATAAAATAGAAACTGGGAAATTTTCCTCTTTTCTCCTGAATACGTACTTATTCTAGTCCAGTATTGTGTCCCTAACAAAGGCTCCTTCAGCATCTCTAAACTGAGCAATAGTGAGATAACTCCTTATTCCTCACCTCTGAGCAACTGATAATTAGAGACAAACCACTTTTAAAAAATGGAGGTTGGATTGTCCATGTTCCCCAGGTCTGAGGGGCAGACATTCAGGTGTTTTGGAGAGAAGCCAGTAGAACACTTGTATAAATGTTTTGGGGATCAGTGAGAATGTTGAAATACTTCTCATATTAGGGCTATTGCCGAACACCATTTCAGAATGGTGTTGCAAGGCTGCAGTAGAATTTATTTGAAACAAGCTAGACCAAAATGCCATTCAGTTAATTAGCTGTTGAAAAAGATATTTTCTCTTCCACCTCTGCAACAGAGTGGAACATAGGTGTAAGTGTCCTGGGTCCTTAATCCCAATGCTTGTGGCTACCTGTTTAACAAATTGAAACATTGGGAGGATCAGTGGGAAACATTTTATAAGCATTTTAATAGCATCTTAAACAAATATTATAAGGATTCATTCCCAAGTCAGCTATTTCTCAGTTATTTGTTATGACAACAAATTGAAACAATTCAGTATATATTTTTTTAAAATGTACAATGTAATATCAGTAGGTGAGACTGCATACAAAATCCAGTGATAACAAACAACTGAATAAAACATACTAAATGTGAGGCAACTTTGAATAAGTTGCCCAAACTGTAAGTGTTGATCTAGCTGACCAGAACTGTAGTAGGTCAAAGATTGACTTGTGTTGAAATAATGTGCACACAAAGTGTGTGCTGTGTCTTTTATTTGTCATTACAAAACCTTGTAAAGCTCAGTCTGAAATGTATGTAACTTGATCCTGGTAAAGTATATAACTTTTCTTCTTTAGAATGAAGTCACCCTGCTGAGAAATGAAGTGGCGCAGCTGAAACAGCTTCTTCTGGCTCATAAAGATTGCCCTGTAACAGCCATGCAGAAGAAATCTGGCTATCATAGTGAGTAATGTTCCATTACCTATAGCCTGAGGCTGCACCAGTGAAATACTGCCAAAGCAAACAGAGAAAACATTAAAACTGAGAAGTGATGTTGAGATACTTCACTTTAAATATAACAATTCCTACAAGGTTATTGCAAGATAAATGCAATGACATATTGAAGCTTCTGGATTCATAGAATTTTAAAAGCTGTATGCTCTTCCTGTGCAGGTCTCCAGGTTATAAGTTAGCGCATATAAATGCTGAAGGTCTAAGCTATTTGAATAGTGATAGTAATATTTTTTAATCAAAAGAGAAACATGTCAAATCTAATTATTTTACATAAAGCTCAGTTAGAAGATGTGGGCTCTTTGTGTTGTCTCCCAGATATTACAGATATGTAAATGTAAATTTTGCCATGACATCACTACTGAAGAGGAAAATTAAAATTTATAGGTATAGCAATGGACATGCAAAGTAAGATCAGTGAAGTATATTAGAAATGAAGATCTTAGCTTGCTTTCTTTTTCAGCATTTTAAAGGTTAATTGTGTATCTCTAGCTTGTGTTTTTTGGATACAATACACAGCCCTAGAACCAGCTGCTGCTGTAGAATAAATGGCCAATTTTGTCCATTGTACACAAATTTGTAACAAATAACTGAGCTGGGAATGCATTAGGCAACATTCATAATGTATAACCCACAGCTTTCATTTTTATGATTTAGTGATATTTCAGGATATTTGTAAATGTGAAGATTGTTCCTGCCATATGTAGCCACTTCATTTTAATTTGCCTGTGTCAGTAATTTAGGAGAATAAAAGAACATTTTGTATTGCATGCGAACAGTTCCTCAGGTGCTTGCGATAAAACTTAATGGCCACCATCTTTACTTGTAGTCATTGTAAGCAGTTTCATCAGAATGGGCAATATTTTTTAATTTAAAAGATTCAGGAGATTTAGCAACCCTCTGTGGCTGTCTATATTTAGAGCACTGATTTTTGTCAGTTTTGAGTTTATAAATCTCAGTCCTTTTGATCTCCAGGCATTTTGACAGGAGGGAAAGTGGCATCGTGGAGAAAATTGAAACTGTGCAGAAATATGTTTTGAATTTATATTAACAATGATTGTTGCGGGGATGAGGCCATTATGGCTCCCGTCTGACAAAATAGCATTATTTCATATAGAAGGTGGTATAGGATCACATTATGCATGCATAGTTTGCTGAACATGCTCAGATGTTTTGAATATTAATGTTATGAAAAAGAACTGTTTTTTATGTTTCTGCATTTAACTACCTCAAAGTTTAAAGCACCAGAACTCATACAAACATACATACCACTCCAAAATCAGCAACATTGCTGCAAACTAATGTTACACGTAAGAAGTGAAATGGTAAGACAGCTTGAAACATTGTCACTCATAACAAATTGTTGTTAGATTATGGTGTATATAATGTGCTATACATAATTGCTTATTGCAAATATGCAGTAAAAATTGCAAGGAATTGGTTTAGACCTCATGAAATTTATTATCCATGCAGCCTAGAAATTGTGCGGCCTTAGCAAGCCCAATTATAGTGAGAGAATATTGAGAATATGAGTTACAGTTTGAAGAAAGCGAGAAGAACAAAAGTGATACCTCTACAAAATGCTCAATTGCTCTTTCTCTTCCATGCTATGCTGGGCAGTTTACACATCATCCTAGGGAGCCATCCTGGATCCTTATTAGAATACTCAAACCATAAACTCTGTAATAATTACTACAGTATTGCTGACTTAGTGCAGATCTTTAACTGTCAGGTTGATGAACATTAAAGAAAGTGAGGGTTTTATGCATACCTAAACTTGACAGCACTGGTGCAGTTCATATTGTGGAATGACCTTTGCTGCAACAGATCACCTCCACTAATGGAAAAGGAGAGGATGGTTTTTGCTGACACTCACTTCCTGCACTCTCCAAAACCCGCTCCAGAGGTCTGGAGGCCTCTTAAGACTAGCATGGCATGTTTCAAAGGGATGGAGGAGGTGGATGTTTGGCAAAAATGACCGCACTTTCTTTTCTGTTCACAAAGATGTTTGCTGAATCCAAGCTGATGCCTCAAGTGGAATGGTCCCTTTCTATCTTTAATATGCCATCGTCCCATCATCTTCACGGACTTGAAGTCCAGAGTCTCTATTACTCACGGAGGGGTGAGCCCCATTGACTAAAATGGCACACATGCCTGTGGGGCGTGCACAGGAGGGCATGGCCATTCAAACCAACAGGGCTTGAATATATGCGAGTTGTCATTTTTGCGGGGGGGGGGGGGGTTCCGGAATGGATCCCCATGAAAATGGAGGGGCTACTGTATATAATTTTCAATTATAATTACATTCAGGAGATTTCCTGATAAAAATTCTGGTGTCCTATAGTTGTTGGACAATCCTAAATTAAGCCATCTGGCAAACCCATACTTGGGAAGAAAGTTATTAGTGTTGAACTAAATTGATCAACTTGGATCCTAAATTTCCCATGAATGGTGGGGTGGATATTTTTATGCCCTCTTTCACCACCATAAATGGATTGTTCTTTCCATTTATGAAGCAACAACTCAAGATCAGACCTCTGTTTTGAGATGATAACCTCAGGAACCCTTTCTCTTCTCCTCAGGGGGTTTTAATTAAAATTACAACTATTAAAAAAAATGGATAACATTGATGTTGCAGTTTATCAGCAGTCAATATTTTCCTATAAAGACAATCATATTTATGTAAAAGAGTTTCTTATCTTGTCACTGTGACCTTAAAATAAATGAATAATCACTTCAGAGAGGTGTTTATGCCTGAAAAATATTGATCCCAATTGTATACAGGACATTCATTTTGACATCTCTCTAACAAAGGAATGGCAATATTTTTCTTTTTCTTTTCTCTCAGCCACAGATAAAGATGATAGCTCAGAAGACATTTCCGTGCCAAGTAGTCCTCACACAGAAGCTATTCAGCATAGTTCAGTCAGCACTTCCAATGGAGTAAGCTCAACCTCCAAGGCAGAAGCCGTGGCAACATCGGTTCTCACCCAAATGGCAGACCAGAGTACAGAGCCAGTGCTTTCACAGATTGTAATGGCTCCTCCATCCCAATCACAGCCTTCAGGCAGTTGATTAAAAACTTATATTGTTTTTAGATATTCCTTAGCAACTTCAAAGGGAAACAAGGAAAACAGCCTTCATCTAAGAGAAATCTGTAGCTTAAAATTGTTCATCTGTAAAATTCAAACTTGAATTTGGCTTTGAAAGTTGGCAAACAGAAATTGCACAACAGATTATAGTATTTTAATAGTTTTTCTTTCCTAGGATTGCTTGTTATTTTCAGTGCTCGTCATGTGAAGTGTTGGTACAGTTGAAATGTACTTCTCTTTCATTTGATGGTATTCCAAGAAACATTGAGATCAGTCACTTAATGCTCACCCCCAAAACTGTGATAGTAATCATGTAACGTTTTATACCAAAGTTCTGTGTAGATTCCTATTGACTTTGTAAAGTCTACGAGATCATAAAGCACTAGGCAAGAGAAAAAGACAGGAACAGTAAGTTTGCTTTTAGTCTTTTTGCCTTTATATTATTTTGCACATTATGAGAGGAAAAACATTGGGAGAATATGTTTGATTATATTATTGTAGCATTTTCTTTGGCTTTTTAACTGTTTGGGTGTTTTTGAAATAATTTTGTTTAACAGGGCCAGTACAGTATATGATATACAGTACTTTTTATGCACATATGTAATCTTGATCAGGGTCATTGCTAGATATTCTTTTTTAAAAAATAGATGTCATTTCAGCTAGCACTTCCATTTTTAAAATCAGGAGCTTCATTTCTGCTGCAAAAAGAAACTCTTCAGCTATCCTCTTCTTACTGAAGTAACAAAGAGCAGCAGACAGCTACTCAATAGGCTTATGAAAGATGGAATACTTTTCCAAAGCTAACTTGATAAAGTTATGGTTTCTTGAGTCTTAAACTGAGGAGTTTATTCATACTCCAGTAGTATGAATGCCAGGAAAGTTTAAAATTCCTTCATCAAAAACTCAAGGGTTTTTTTGGTTGTTTTTTTTTTTAACTTTTACTGTTTTCCCCCATTTTCTTTTTTGTGGTTATTGTCTTGTATTTGCAAGGTAACTTGTACTTTATTTTTGTGTAAGCACTGTTATATTTTAGTAGCAAAATTTTGATACCTTTTTTGGGGGGGAGGGGTCAATTATTTACCATACCATGGAAACAATGTAATTACAGTGTGGTATGTGTGTGCACATTATGTGTTTCTGTATGTGTGTGTTTGTGTGTGAGAGTGAGATGAGGAAGAGAGAATGATTCAGTAGTTTATGCCGGCAATCTGTGCTTGAATGTTTAAAGATGCCTTCAATGTGATGCTGGCTTGATAGATGTTTGCAGTTTTGAAATGCTATTTACTGTGTGAACCTGGATAACTAACATTCCATTATGTAGTTTTGTTTCTGATGAGATGATTGTAGGTACAGTTCTTCTCATTATCCAGTCATCTGTAGGATATTGAGTTTTTTAATGTGCCATTATCTATTTTTAATTCTGTACTCATGTTAAAAAAAACAACAGTATACTATTTTATTATTAAGTTGTAAAAGCGCAAAAATAAGTGTGTGCTTTCACATCAGAAAACTGTACAACAGCAAAATAAACTACACAGTAAAAATATCTGGCAGTAAAAAAAAAAGAATTCCATTATGTATATAACAAACATTTAATGCATTTATGGTGGGTTGTGTAACTTGTTTGTTCTATGCTCTGTTTTAACTTAGGGTGCCATCAAACTATGAAATGAAACATTCTGTTTTAAATCATTGAATTGTAATTGGTGGTAACAGCAGGGAGCAGCTAAAATTTGTATGATGTACAACCAAATTAGAACGGATGCTGGAGGAAGTCATCAAATTATGTATATATCATTTCAGTGCTTTAACTCTGAAAATAAGAATTTAAATATTTTGTGTATTAAAAATGTAAGGAAACAGGTTTTTGTGTAGTTTGAAAAAGTACTTTAAATACTTTATCATTTTAAAAAGGAATTTACTTTTGAAAACAAGCTTACAAAACCTAAAAACCCACAATACAGGGAGAAAATTTCCAGCACAAAACGTGAAATCTGCAAGAAACCTCTACAGATAACACCTCTAATCCAGCTCATTGCACTGGGATGGGGATATGCTTTCAGTTGAAAGGAATGTAGCGCAGGTAGGACATCCATATTTGTATGCATACCTGGTGTATATCTTGGTTCCTGATTATGCACATTTATACATGTGCAGAAGCCTGCTTTCCTTATCTGGACTGAGATGGTTGTTTCCTCATTGTGAATTGGGTGAACCACATAGATTAGATTTGCTTATATTTTCTCCCATAAATATGATTGGCATTATTTACTAGACACTGCTATGCTCTACTACCTCCCTTCATTTCTGTTTGCTAAACAGTTTGCAGAAATGAATGGTGTTTTGCAGTAGCAATGGCTGGTGCAGTACTGTTTTTAAAATCTTATTTAATATAAAAGGGATTTTTTTTTGTTGTAAAGCTGTTGCTGTTATAAAGTAAATTAAATATGTGTGAGGAAATATGTAAATGATTTTAATGGAGGGGTTAGTGAAAATCCTGACTATGTTTGGCAAACAACAGTTGTACAACCATAGATTCTGTTTTAAAATGTATGTCACACTACTTCTGTACTTTGCATTCAAGGTCATTGCATTTGACATGTTTCACAAACTGTACAGTTTTCATCCGTGTGCAGTTTGCATGAGTAAATCATCAGAGAATAAAATCTATCTTTAAATTGTACCTATTGCATTACAGTTATAACTTCTGAAAAGCCAAGGTGGTGTCAGATTTCCTTCCTTCTGTATTGGTTCCTACTGTTTCTATAAAATGTAACACAGTAACAGAATTAATTTCCTGCACAGTTTAGATTTAAGCCACACTGCTCTTAACATCCTTATGCTACAATGCTGTACACACCTGGGCATATCACCGAACAAGGTGGGACTTAACATTGGAGTAGACAAGTGTAAGACTTTGCCATTAATCCATCACTTCTCAAAGGAACAATGCTGGGGACAGCCCAGAACATTTCTCATCATGAGCAGAAAGGACTTGAAAAAAACAGTATTGAAATCCTATCAAGGGGAGCAGCCATTTTAGCATTTAACCAGCTGCAAGACTTATTTCGTACTGACAGATGTATTGTGATATCAACTTTTATATGTATTAAGCCCCTCTTCTCAAATGTCTTGATTGAGAGATGCATGTTATGAGACGTATGTTATGTTTGGAGAGATGCCAGGTCACAGTGAGATGGGTTTTGGCAAGAGACATGATCACAGCAAGATGGGTTATTTTGTAAACAGTGGGGTAAAAGACTATAAAATGGATGAGTCAGCAACAAGTCTATCATTGCTGGCCAGTCCTGTTGGGCAATTATGAATGTGGTGGCTTGGCTTTTAAGACGCTTGGCTGACGGTTGCAAGGTCAGCAATTTGTGGCCCAAGTGCTGCGTGATGGAGTGAGCTCCCATCACTAGCCCCAGCTTTTGCCAACCTAGCAGTTGGAAAGCATGTTGGAAAGTGCAAATAATAGATAGATGCCACTTCAGTGGGAAGGTAACAACGTTCTGTACAGTCATGCTGGCCACATGACCATGGAGTTGTCTTGGACAAAGCTGGCTCTTTGCCCCCTACAATTGGACATGACTTGACAACCTTGTAAAAGAAACCTTTGCCTTAACCTAGAGTTATGTACTTGAGATGATTCAGTGGTCGCAATCCCTAAGTAACATCTAATTTACAGGATACATTTTTGTTGTACGCCTTCAGGTTGTTCCCAACATATAGCGACCAATATACAGTGACTGTGAAAGTCCCCAGTCCTGAGATATTAGGCGGGAGTTAACTGGGATACAATCCACCACTACCATCACCTGGCACAAGGAGAAATTGTGACAGGTCCTGTTTCTGCTTGTCACATCAGAGATAGTTCTGGACAGTGAGAGGCACTGGACAGCTGCTTCACAAGTGATGGGAATAGACCCCCCCCCCCGGCCACCATTGATTACTGTGGCAGCTGCCTAGTAAGTAGGGGCTGGGGGAGATCCAGACAGGGTTCCTTGTGTAGTTATATAATACAGCACTTTCGCATTTGTAACTCGGCCGCAGGATTCTAGCCAGCATACTGTTCTGCAAGAAAGAAATTATCTGTAAACACATAAAACACTAAGGTTTGAAATTTGCTTCTTTTAAACTGAAGTAGATTTCAGTTTATCCAGGCCAACATAGAAGTAACATGCAGAGTTTGGGAAACTGCTTTTAAGAATAATTTATTCCCGTAACTTGTTATAATGTGTTAAAAGTAAACTATTATAATGTTCTGAAATTTACTTGTTGGATTCCTCATTGCACTGGTTATTGCTTTTCTGCTGCTTCTCATTACCTTTCATTCAAACATAGGATCAATAAGAGAAAAACATAAGACCGGAAGAGATCCTATTAATATATCCCCTGAAATGTCCCTTAAAGGTCTTTCTAAAAGTAATTAGAAAGCATTGCTTATTATAGCAATAAAGTATCATTCCTACTTTGTGTTACTTTTCAGGTGTAACTTTATTACATTATAATTGTCCCCCAAAAGCAGCTGATTGCTTCCAGGCACAGAAGGAATTAAGTTTGTAGAGCTAGGTAGACAAAGTTTCAAGTAAACATGCATAGGATGAAATCTAACCTTGCAATTTAGGAAGGGGGAACATCTAACTGCACCAGCAACGGTAAACCATATAAACCTCAAAGTATTAACGTTTTCATCCTCTGCCAGAAATCAATTGGGCTTGTGGAACAAGCACCAATCTATATTTTGTAACAAAAGTTATTCTTATGATTGATGTATGCATTGTGTCATGTTTTGAAGAACAAAAATAATAGAAACAGCCAGAGCTTCTTAATGGTGATTAAATTTTTAAAAAATCTGCCCCATGAGCCAGACCATCCAAGAGCTCATCTACAAACAGTCCTTCCTAGCTCTTCTCCAGCTGCAGCTTCCTACCTCATTATCTTTCAAACAATACATTTGTAGGATGTGTCCTGCATTTTCAGGTTGGCCCAAATTTATAGGGTACATGCTTCATTTTTACACTGATAGAGCCAGAGTTGGAAATCCCATCACACCAGAAGAAATCTCAATTTGAAACACACCCACCATGAGCCAAACATTTTAACCTATCAGCCCAAGACCTACTTCTTAGTGAAATCGACTGTCTTCGAAGGTGCTTGTTTTTGGAGGACTTTCAACTCTAATCCTAACCCTTAAACCCTAACCCTACATTTTGTGGTTGTCCCATCCTATCAGCTGAAGACCTATTTCTTAGTTAAATCGATTGTCTTCAACAGTGCTGGTGTTTCTGTTTTT